>NC_056737.1:655304620-655487120 GCF_019279795.1 Protopterus annectens | reverse complement strand
ACACACATTTAGAGTTGTGTTTAATGTTCTCGTCATATACAACATGAAATTATGCAGATTTTGATGAAAAAAGTATTTTGTTTTTTAATTTTATTTTGTTGATAAGGGTGGCCTTCTGAGTTTTTTTTTTTCTAAGAGCTGAAAACCCATGACATGACATCATGGAAGTCTGAACCCACCCATAATGTCTCACTATCTAAATTAATGTATAGGCTACTATATTTCCTTGCTAAATGAATTGGCAGAAGTTACTTACTTCCTTGAAAGATAAGTTGTCAACAAGTTCTTGCAGGAGAAACATCTCACACTGAAAAATACATTTGATGATGTAATACTGTAAGTAATGAGTAGCACCTACAAGGAGGTAACTTGGTTTTAATTACTAACAATGCTTTGCGGTTATATGTAAATTACTGGCAAACACCTACCATGACATCCTTTTCTGGGTAAAACCTGAGTAAACAGTGAAACTAAAAAAAAAAAACAAAACACATTAAAATCTTCATATTTTGCTGCAAACATATTTACATTTTTAATGTGCACAGTGTAATGGGAAATTAAATTAACTGTAAAACAAAGGTGTTTCCAAATGTGACCAATGTGACCAATACACTTTAATATTAATTTTTGCATTTTTCCTATGCATAACATTAAAAGTGAGACATTCATCTTTAACTACAGCTTTTAAATTTTTACTCTAATGCAAGACATTTGGCATTGATGAATGCCTGTTTTTCTTGTCAAAGTTTTCCTTCTTACACTTTTTAATATGCTTTATTCCCATGTTGCATTCTGCACCAATAGTCCATTTACAATGCTCTTTAGAGAATGTTCTTTGTCTATAACAGAATGTGTGTTAGCCATTTCTTATTTTCAGACTAAAATATTGCCCAGTCCTGTTTTCAAATTGTTTGCAAATTATAAAAAAAAGTTGGTTGCAATGCATATCAGTATGAAATGTATCTTTTTTATACTTTGGTGTGTATTAGAGAAAGAATTAGAGAAAGAATTTAAAAAATGCTGAAGCAAATCATTTTTTGGTGGTATACTAGATCTCTTTGAGTCAACACTAAAGGTTAGTCATGTTTAATTGCACTCTTCAAGTTAAAATAAACCAATAGATCAATAAGCAGATAGACAAAAAGATTAATCTCAGCAGCCTTAGCCAGTGGTGTTTTATATATATATATATATATATATATATATATATATATATATATATATATATTTAAATATGTCCAGTTCAACCAACTGAACAAGAACATATATTTACATGTGTGCATTTCTATAATGTGCTTATTTACTTATATTTGTAGGTTTAGATGCAATTAGTGGCAATACTTTATCTTTCATATCTAAACATAAAATATTTCTTAGAAGGGGAAATTATGGATGATCAATTTGGGGGCTATATATAAACCTGGACTTTATGAGCATTGGTAAAATATAGAGATTTCATTATAGTGTTTGGTATGAATTCATTTAAAAATATGTAATTCTTGGAAATTAATAACTATTGCTTAGATGAAAGTTTATGAATTAAATGATTGTTCTACTTTTTATTATTATTATTATTATTATTATTATTATTATTATTATTATTATTATTAGGAACAATATAATATGTAGTAAGACAGTGGTCTAAATTGATACAGTTGCTTTAAATCCAAATCCAAGTGTGTGACCCTCCAGTGGCAATGAAACGAAAAGCAGAGATTCAAAGGAACTTCAAATAAGATGCATTCATAAAAAATAATAAAGTTTATTCCAATGAGTGAGCGCTACCAAAGGCTTCTTCAGACTCTTAAAACAATGAATAAAACTGTTTGAATCATTTTTAAACCATCCTTAAGCTTCCTATTGGACATTACAAATTGATATGTCACATGTTATCTTGTCTTAAAGGAACAGATACTCAAAAAGTTAACATAGTTAAATGCAACAATATTTAGAAGGAATACTTCCAAATATACAATTAATGATCAGAATGTCCATGCAAATAAGTAAAAATATGCATATACCCTGAAACATTCTTAAAAATAAAAGGACCATTGTGCTTGGTCCTATATCATTCTACAATCATTAAAAAACTGTTGCTACATTCATTAAAATCCTGAACATTCTCTCTCCTCATGGTGTTAAAAACATTAAAATCCTTAGATAAACAGCAAGTTTTATCGCGTTTCAATATCTAGCATCTCTACTAAGATAGTGGTGTGTCGAATGCAACTTTGCATATATCAGGTTAAAAAACTAATATAGCGAGAACTCTGTACTAAAAATGTAAGCGTACCTTTACCACAAAACAACATAGCGAATGTAATGTATTTCGCGATGTGCCTCATCAAGGAGTCAGACCTCATCATATCGGTGAAAGGCTGTTGTCCAAGATTAAAAAATTCCACAAATAGGAACCTCTTAGATTCCACGTAAAACAAACTGTTTACAAGTTGTAAAGTGCCGTGTGCTATAGGAACTCTGAATGCAATTGAGTACAACATAACTTCATGCTATGGTAACTCAGCGTGCGGTGAGCACGTTCTAAGCATCTAAGTACTGAACAACAGAAACAATGTTTAAATTTCTAAGAAAAAAAGGTGAGCCTATATTCGTGCTGTCCTGTGCCTAAAATAGACAGTATTTGTAAGCACGATTATGCCCTAGAAGCATATATTGATCACAAAGTGTCACTATTTAAAACAATGAAACGTGTACATATTAATGAGTACACTTATTAAAGTGTTCGCTGAACATGGCAGAGATGGCATTAACTAATACAAAATAAAAAGATAAAAACAGATAAATAGTGGAATGCTAGGCGTAACACATAAAAATTGACACAATAAAGCTTACCTGCCCCCCTCCCCATAGCACAAAATCATTTTTTGGACAAAAGAAGGTCAACCAGCAGGGGGAGACAGAAGAGGAAAGGATCGTTAGACGAGCAGGAACAAGTAGGCCCCACGATAAAGAAAATGTGGGGGAGGCAGAATCATTGATCATGAACCTTTCCGGCAGGGTTTTAAATGAGTATGAGAAACAAGTCCTAAATAAAGGACTAAGTTTTATTCCCACTAAGAACAGTGACTTAGTGGACACTATTATAGAAACCAAAATGTTCATTCGTAATTTACAACTAAGGCTAGAGTTTGGACAGTTTGATGACAATTCAGTTAAGAATAAGCACCGTCCTAACAGCACTTACGTGCCTCAACTTCACCCAACAATTGAAGTGTTTGGCAATGTAGTGGAAGATGACATATACAAATGCTATCAGGAGAAAACACCTTCAAGACATGGACGCAATTTAAACTATAAGCAGAGACAAGCATTGTATTCACTCAAAGATGATAGCTCTATAATAATAAGACCAGCTGATAAAGGTGGCCCCGTGGTCATCATGGATGATATATACTACACTAACAAAATGTTTCAAATGTTAAATGACAGCAATACTTACTCCATACTAACTAAGGACAATTTAATAGATATGGTGTTCCGTGTTTATAATACCTTGGATGACTTAGTTATGTCTCTGGACATAACTCAACAACTCTATGAGTACTTTAAGGTGAACAACCCCATCATCCCGATTATACAGGGACTCCCCAAAGTCCATAAAAACAGCGTAGATCCACCACTCAGACCCATTGTTGCAGGGCAAGGTTGGGTCACTGAACCCTTATCTATTTACTTGAAAAGTGTATTAAGACCTTTAGTCAATGACAATAGGAATATTTTGAAAGATAGCAAACAGTTTCTCTTAGATTTATACTCTCAAACTCGACCTTTAGGTGAACAGCAACATTACTTTTTGTGACACTAGACGTAGTCAGTTTATTCACTGTAATTCCTAATGACACAGGAATAAGAATGTTAACAGAATATTTGAAGATACATTCCGACTTTTCGGATAAAAAAGTTGATCTTATAACTCTGTTACTTGAGACTGTCTTGACTAACAACGCTTTTGCTTTTCAAGAATCCATATTCTTACAGAAGGATGGCGTAGCTATGGGCACATCTTGTGCTAATAGTTACGCCAACCTAGTGATGGCTAGGTGGGAAGATGTTCACTTATATGACCATCCACTTTTCAATGAATTTGTTGGTATGTATTGCCGCTTTGTAGATGACCTCTTCCTTATTTGGTTGGGTGATGAACCCTCTTTAAAGAATTTCGTTTCTTATTTGGATAACACTACGGATTTTTAAAATTCACCATGAATTTTTCAGATGAAACTATACCATTTTTGGATGTGGAAGTATTCAGGATGTCCAATGGCCTTATTAATACAACCATTCATAGGAAAGCCTGCCAAAGAAACAACATACTACACAGAAACAGTATGCATCCTGTACATGTATTCCAAAATGTCCTTAAAGGACAATTCATGAGAGTATCAAGGTTGAACCCACAACAAGAGTTCTATGAGAAAGGAATAGAGGACATGAAGGATAGATTTCTAGAAAGGCCTATAAAGAAAATGAAATATTAGAAATGGTCAGAACTGTGGAGCGTCTAAGAACGAGTACTGCTAAACCTTACTTTATGGCACATGAAGGTAGTATGAAGAGTCCGAAGCCTTTAAAAACTGAAATTAGAACCAACCTCACTTTCAGTAAAATGAACTTGGAGGTGAAAAAACCCTGGATAGACACTGGGGAATACTGAAATCCGATAGGGATGTCAATGAGGTAGTAGGACCAACACCACGTATAACCTACAAGAATCATCAGAATTTAAGAAGCATTTTATGTAGACCCAAACATCCGGGAAAAGTAGACCAATAAATGATAGAAACACAGTACCCTGTGGTCATTATAATCAATGCATCTACATTAATAAAGATACCACTTTTGAGCATCCTGTTACGCTACGCACATATAACTTCAGAACTAACACGAACTGTGAAAGTAAGAATGTGGTATACATGGCCACCTGTATAACCTGCAAAAGCTATTACATTGGCAAAACCAATAGATCACTTAAGGAAAGAGTTAGGAACATATTTACCACATTAGGATAGGTACTGAGACCAATGCCCTAGCTAGACACAATACAACAGCAGGCACCAATCATAATTTTAAATTTTGTGTTATTGAACAAGTCAGCGTGGGTTTTAGAGGTGGTGATCTAATCAACAAAACCTTAGAACAGGAGACACATTGGATTATCAGACTAAGGTCTGATAGGTCACCAGGGCTTAATGATAAAGTGCAACTCAAACCATTTTTAAGAAGTAGAAGACTACGAAGATGACTTAACCTACTGTTACCTAAATAGAGTAGTAAGGTAATTTTAAAACTACGTATTGATGTCACTTTTATAGTAAATCAGTGTAAGAATCAGTCCTTGTAGACTGAATATAATTATTTTCATAGTATTAATGTTCTGAGCTTTATAGCCACAAGTAGATGTGTTCTTAGTATCAAATCCCAGGAACTGATGGACCTTTGGATACGTTCGGCTTTCTTGTTTTAGCCTTACTTCTGAGCCCATACCTCACATACTAGTATGTTTTTCATCAGCTCCTTTCACCACCTAAATATATTAGTGGTTATTGGGCATAGTTTACACATGCATGTGTGTAAATATATACACATGTATATACAAGCATGCATATACGTCTATATATTTGTTCACTGTAGCTGGAATTTATTTTACGACTGAGCTAGGTACCCCATACATCAATAGATAGTTTTGTTTTATCATTAGGTACAGGCTTAGTATTGTTGCGGATTGTTTATCTCTTCTTATTTTTCATTTGACCTTTTTAACTTAGAATGTTGTTATATTTAGCACCAACGATGTACATGGAAGTAGTTGCTTTTTTACTAGTTAGGGACCCTATCATCTATGGAGCTTTATACTTAGGTATTATTATATGTGTGCTTTGTGCTAATTTCAAGCTTTATTGTGTCAATTTTTATGTGTTACGCCTAGCATTCCACTATTTATCTGTTTTTATCTTTTTATTTTGTATTAGTTAATGCCATCTCTGCCATGTTCAGCGAACACTTTAATAAGTGTACTCATTAATATGTACACGTTTCATTGTTTTAAATAGTGACACTTTGTGATCAATATATGCTTCTAGGGCATAATCGTGCTTACAAATACTGTCTATTTTAGGCACAGGACAGCACGAATATAGGCTCACCTTTTTTCTTAGAAATTTAAACATTGTTTCTGTTGTTCAGTACTTAGATGCTTAGAACGTGCTCACCGCACGTTGAGTTACCATAAGCGCATGAAGTTATGTTGTACTCAATTGCATTCAGAGTTCCTATAGCACACGGCACTTTACAACTTGTAAACAGTTTGTTTTACGTGGAATCTAAGAGGTTCCTATTTGTGGAATTTTTAATCTTGGACAACAGCCTTTCACCGATATGATGAGGTCTGACTCCTTGATGAGGCACATCATGAAATACATTACATTCGCTATGTTGTTTTGTGGTAAAGGCACGCTTACATTTTTAGTACAGAGTTCTCGCTATATTAGTTTTTAACCTGATATATGCAAAGTTGCATTCGACACACCACTATCTTAGTAGAGATGCTAGATATTGAAACGCGATAAAACTTGCTGTTTATCTAAGGATTTTAATGTTTTTAACACCATGAGGAGAGAGAATGTTCAGGGTTTTTAATGAATGTAGCAACAGTTTTTAATGATTGTAGAATGATATAGGACCAAGCACAATGCTCCTTTTATTTTTTAGAATGTATCAGGGTATATGCATATTTTTACTTATTTGCATGGACATTCTGATCATTAATTGTATATTTGGAAGTATTCCTTCTAAATATTGTTGCATTTAACTATGTTAACTTTTTTGAGTATCTGTTCCTTTAAGACAAGATAACATGTGACATATCAATTTGTAATGTCCAATAGGAAGCTTAAGGATGGTTTAAAAATGATTCAAACAGTTTTATTCATTGTTTTAAGAGTCTGAAGAAGCCTTTGGCGAAAGCGCTCACTCATTGGAATAAACTTTATTATTTTTTATGAATGCATCTTATTTGAAGTTCCTTTGAATCTCTGCTTTTCGTTTCATTGCCACTGGAGGGTCACACACTTGGATTTGGATTGCTCTCTTTTATGTTTACGTGAGTCTCCTGCCTCAACTGATAGCAGCACTGCATTTGGCTTTTTGAGTTACAGTTGCTTTAAATGACTGGGATTTAACCTTGTGAGAGGAATGTGCCTGTTATTGCCCAGTGGGCAAAACCGGTCTGGTTTAGCTTGGCTGTTGCCCTCTCTTAAAACTGCTTTTTATGGATGAAGAATGAATAAATTGCTATTTGGTTAAGTTATTAAGGGAGTGCTGAATTTTCTATGTTGATCCAACACATCTATATATATATATATATATATATATATATATATATATATATATATGTATATATATATATATATATATATATATATATATATATATATATATATATATATATAGATATGTGTATCTATATGGTTACCTATCAGTTGAGTGAGTTTTCAGATAATCAATATTCCTATGTTCAAGACAATATAATCAAGTTTTTAAAAACTCAAAACTTTTGTATGGAGATCGCCGTACAGAGCAGATCAGAAATGTGCCCTTTTTCTCATTGTTATGCAATCTCAGAGTTGGTATATATAATTTACAGGGAGTGTGGGGGGCAAACCCCCACCATCAGGGGTGATTTCTCCTCTGCAGAAATGTATATAAGATAGATGTTTGTGGGGGTTTTGTGTTATTTTTTGATATTTAAGTTTTTGGAAACTCGATCATATCATCTTGACTGTATGAATTTTGAGTTTCTGAAAACTCTATCATCTGACATAGACCCATATCTCTCTCTCTCTTTCTCTCTCTCTCTCTCTATATATATATATATATAGATAGATAGGTAAGTACTAGGCTAGCTGTCCCTGTAGACCATTTTAGGCCTAGCAGTTTCCCTTGGTGAGAATCAAGCCCTGTACCTTAACCATAATGCCATACTGTGTGTGTATTTGTAAATATATTATGTGTATGTATATATATGTATATATATGTATATATATATATATATATATATATATATATATATATATATATATATATATATATACAAATACATATATATATATATATATATATATATATATATACAAATACATATATATATATATATATATATATATATATATATATATACAAATACATATATATATATATATCTACACACACACACACACACACACACACACACACACACACACACACACTATATATATATATATATATATATATATATATATATATATATATATATAATTTCAACTATGGTAGCTTTGATTGAAAGAAGTAGCTATACATTAAAATGAATGAAAGTACATTTTACTGAATAACCATTTCAATAAAAAGTGCAAAAGTCTATAAATTGTATTTCGGGTATAGATTTTGTACATGGGACTTGAGGGCAGCATAATTTAGAAGATTTTGAGTGGACTGGCAATAGACACAGTCACAATATGCCCTCAGTTTTATAAAAGTTTGTGTGCCATCACTTATTCATTGTGCATAGTGGTTTTTATTTTCATGTCTGGTATGTGACCGTGGCGTTACAATATATATAATGAAGGGGGGATGTGGGGAGGTGCAGCTACTTGCCTCTGAAAAAAGAGCTTTGCTGTGTTGTATATGTTATGTAGAATGTTTTCAGTGCAATGACTTTTCAGTCAAATGTACCTACAACCAAATATACTTTCATTGTTTTTTTCCCACGCATTTATATTTCTGTGACAAATGATGCAGAAACATATCATAGGAGGTTACTAGGCTAATGACCCTAGGGTCCTTACAAGCGTAGCCAAGTTTTACCCATATTTCCATGATCAGCACCTATCTCCCCTGTCCCAAAGGAACAAAGGTTTAACCCTGGGGTGAATTTACGGTTACCCATCCAATCATCCAGACTGCATATGAAGAGGGCCAATGAGGTGGTCTGCTTGACATGAAGAGGGAGTCTCTTCCAAAGGTGTGGCAACCTCTGGGAAACAAATCTGTCCCTATAGCAGGTTTTATTAATGTCACATACTAGGTTAAGACCATTAGAGCGAGTAACCCGTGTACCATTTGACTTATGGATATGCAGCATTTCCAATAAAGCAGGGTCAAAGATTGCATTATATGCTAGGCAGAAATCACCTCTGAGTAGTCTGTATGAAACAGAATAAACTGACAGTGATTTCAGATGCTAAAGACTTTGAATTTTCCTTATGAAGAACCTTTGTGGTCTCTGCAGTTGCTGCAGGTGCTTGGAAAGCTACATACCAAAAGGGGCATTGTACTCAATTATTGCCCTGATGAGGGAAGAGTACAGGAAGGTTATAGCTTCTTTTTTTCTAGAGGCAATGGCCTTACTTATGAGATTAGCAATATAGAATGCCCTTCTTACCACTGTTGAGAGATGGTGATTAAAGGTAAGGTTGCTGTCAACCTATGTGCCCAGGTCTCTCACCACTTAGTGTGTACTTAGGCTGCTGTTCATAGGTTCAAAGGTTTGTACTAGGCTATCGGCCCTAGGGCCAATACAAGCCTAGCCATAACAATTCCTTGGCTATTTCTTCCCACACTATTTACTTCCCTGGACACCTGTCTAGCAGGGTGACTAACATGATCCCTGGGGTGAATTTCCTTTCTCCCATCCAATCATAGGTATGTTATTAATGTGATAACTCTTACTGAAAGGGCTGATAATAATTTTTTTTGCACTGAGTTTACGTCCACGACTTTGGCACTAGTCATTTGTTTGTGTAAGACCCTCTTGTTGGATGTTGACATTGTTTGAAGATTCTATGAGTGCTCCCATTTTGCAGTCATCAGTAAACTTTGTCAGCTATAGACCTTTGGTTTTGGATTGCACTTCAGAGAAATAGATTCCAAACAGAAGAGGTCCCAGGACTGATCCCTGTGGAACACCACTGGTTACAGGTCTGCTGTTAAGGTGGACTCCCCTAATTTCACTATATGGAAGCTATCAGTGAGACAGTTAGAGACCCATCTAATTATATATGGGTTGATACCTAGCTATGTGAGTTTGTCAATTATGCCTGAGTGGAGGATAGTGTCAAAAGTCTTGGCTAAGTCAAGGTAGGCTGTATGCACAATTTTCCCCTCATCAATGGCCTTGGTGACTGCCTTGAAGTCATCCACCTGGTTTATCAAACATGATCTCCCTTTGACAAACCCAGATTGAGTAGGGTCAAGTGTTTGGAGGTTACCAGTGTCTTTGCTGATAAGGTCCATGATGGTTCTCTCCATGGCCTTGTAGGTAAGGCTAGTTAGCCTAATGGGTCTATAGTTCCCAGGGTCAGTGGAAGCACCACCTTTGTACAAGGGGATAACGGTGGACTTTTTCCATTCAGCTGGGAGAAAGGCAGTGCTTAGACTATGACTGAAAAGGGTACCCAGTGAAGTTGCTAATTCTTGTTTGAGCCTATGTAGGACACAGCCTGGGAGGTTATCAGGTACCATGGATGCTGTGTTTTTGACCTTAGAGAGGGCATTCGCGACCTGGTCTTTAGAAACACAGGGTAAAGGATAAGTGGTAGGAATGTCTTGTGGAAAGAGGAGTGAAGTTTTCACAGAACCTGTCAGCTAACAGGTTAGCAAGGTCCACAGGTTCAGTATATGTGGTATCATTAACTACCAGTTTGGTACGAATCTGAGCTTTTCATTTTAGGTTACAGACATAACTAAAGAATGCTTTATGGTTATCATTAGTTGAGGAAGCTAATTTTGATGCGTAGTTAGCTTTGGAAGAGTTAATAAGGAGCCTTATTTGCTTTTTTTAAGCTGAGGAGGGAGTATTTCAAGTTTGGAGCTTACTCTTTCTTACTCTAGACAGTAATTTCTTCCTCTTATTGTAAAGCCTGTTAATGGCAGTTGTCCACCAGTCAGGTTTGCTCTTCCTTGAGGAACTAGTTTTGGTCCTATCAGGTATGACCGAGTCAATGCAGTTGTTCCGGTGTTTGTATAAAGAATGTGTAGAACATGGCATAGTTACCAGTTTCATCTGAGGGAGGAGGTGTAGTGAAGCTATTTATACCATCTCATAAGTGGTTATAATTTGCTTTGGAGAAGTTTTTTAGTTTAGTTTGTGCTACAGGGGAGGGGTGATAGTAAATTTGAATGAGACTGATTTATGGTCATATCTCACCAGGTAAGACCTCACAATGGAAGTTTAACAGTGGTCCTCCATATTGGTAAGGACCAGATGCAGGATGTTGGCACCCCTTATGGGGTACAAATCCAAAAACAGCCAGCACCACACGGAGAATCCAAAGACTTTATTAAGTCTTAATGCAGACTGATTTTGGCCAAAAGGCCTTTATCAATGTAATATAACAACCAATAAGGTTCCCTTTTATATAATACAGTCACCCATGCAACCAATAGAAAATCCCTAGTGATTAACTAGCCTTCTTGATACAATCTCCTATGAAATAAAAATGAACATACATAAATGTTAATAAAAACAATAATTCAAAAGAATAACAACACATGTGATAAATATTATAGACACCATACTAAACCATAACTATAAATCTTTAAAGATGTTCATTCAAGCCAGGTGGGAATAACCCACCCAGTCTAATAATCCATGCTTTTTCCTTTTTGTTTAAAAATTCATGCCATTTGGTTTTAATAAATTGTTGGCCACCAACCTTATCAATAACAGTACAATGAAAATTAGCCATATTGTGAACAAGAGTATGCTTGTATAATGCATTAGTAATAATCCTATTCCTTATATTGCTCAGATGTTCAGAAATACACAGTTTTAGTGATCTAGATGTTTGGTCAATATAAAATGCGGAACAGTGGCACACCCTTGTGGGGTGTCAACTAGTTGGTCCAGGGCAGAGGAAATAATGAAGTTCAGGAACCTTTGGGCAAGCAAGTTTCTGCATGAGTAATTTCCACAGTCAATGGATGGGTAGTTAAAGTCAGCCAAAACCATGATGTTTGGATGTATCTTAAAAGACTCAAGTAGATCCAAATAGGAAGAGTGGGTGTCCTGATTCATAGAGGGGGTCCTATAGCTGGCAATGACTTGAATAGGTGTCCTACCAACAGTTAATCGCACCTAAAGTATCTCCAGGGAATCATGCTGTCTTACCAACCTGGAGATGTATTTATCTTTAATGAATATTAATACACAGCCTTGTTAAGTTTTCACACCTTCAGTTTGTGGTCTGAATGTGTGGAAGGAGGTGTAGCCTAATATGGCTGAGGTGCTCTTCATAGCCTTGAACCAGGTCTCCGTGACTGCCCAAATGTCTGTGTCTTCCAAGGTGAGGACTGCTTCTAGTGAATGCAGTTTCATGTTAAGATACCTAATGTTGAGCAGCAAAACCTTGAGGTTGTTCTTGAGTTCTCACATTAGGACTTTTGTCCTTGAGACACTGCCTACAGAAGGCATTATGGTGGGGGCAAGAGACTTGGCCAGTGTCCAAAATCCTAGGGGTGACAGATACTGTATCCCCTTGGAATGACACCAGAAATTAAGTCAATTATTGAAGTCAATCATTTTCTGTTCATTAAAACATCATCCTAGGTGAAGGTAAAAATGTTGCTTAAGGCTAGGGACATACCAGCCTGAGATACATAGTCTGAGAGCTCAATCATGTCTCTCTTCATATAGTCACTAGAGGTACATCTCAAGTCATTTACACCAATGTGGACTATGACAGAATTATAACAGTACCTGTTGTTGAAAGACTTGAGTGCATCTGTGATATGGTGGATTCTTGCACCTGGCAGACAGCTGACCATAACCTTCTCCTTATCCAGCTTGCTGAGATGGACAGCTGTGTGCCTAATGATGGAATCCCCTATGACTAATATGTTTGGTTTTGTGTTTTGCTTTAAGGGCTTGACATGTGAGACACTGGTATGTGAGCTATTATGTGTATTGTGTTTTACAGAGGAAGTGTTATGTGTAGCGTGCTTGTGTTTGTGTTTGGGAGGTCTCTGGTGTTAAGGTATGTTTCTTGAGAGTACCTCCACATGTGTAGGTATGTAGGATGTGGGTTCGGTGGAGGTAGGCAGTAAAGTGGGCATACTGACAACCCACTCATTGTCATATGTACTGTCTGGTGTGTGAGGAAGCATGGATTCAAGGTTCTTAATATAGCTGCATATCTCACATGTTGAGTTTGTGTGGTCTAGGAGCAGACGTGTGTGGGCATGGTTTTAATTTTATTAACCTGATTGATCCCTGCAGTAAATATTCTCCACATTTCTTTTGGTTATTATCCAATAGATAAACTTCACTAAATGTTGTAAATATACTATGGACATTCAGGAAATTCCTTTGTTTTGCTGCAATGACCCACTGCTTCCTGACATCCACACTAGTCCACATTAGCTTATTGTCTTTTCACATCCCCTATCCTAGGACATCAGGGGTCCTACACAATCTCTTGACACTGGTGAGCCCAAAGAATGGCCTTACTGGGCTTTCATAAGATAAGATCACCATCACCCTTTTAAGAACAAAAAAAGCTGGGAGATGGCCATCATTCATATGGTCAGTGGGGAGACTGTTTTAATATTAAGGAGAAAAGACAACCTAAATGGGGTACAGTGTGCATGCAACGTATATCAACATACTGAACAACACATGTACTCAGTCCTTCTGGCTACTGTATGAATTGTAGCCTGCTTCACAGCCAGGAAATGACCAGTGTCTTCTACCAAGAATGTCCTACCTGTAAAAAGAAACTCACAACCCTGCTCCAAGGATAGTTGACATGAAAACACTTCATTCCTTCCCCCATCCTGCTTTTCCAGTGCCAAAACTACTAGTCAAACCCATTACTTTGGAAGTAATGTCACAGCTTCATCTCATTATGACATGAAGAGAGGCTTAGTGAAATTTATTTTATTTAAATAAAAGCATGGAGTATTGTATATTCATTTGTGGCAACCAGATCTGGAGATAATCACAATCTGATATTGATCATGCAATTTTGTGAAACATTGTACTGCTTAGATTATGAACATTTTATTTCTTCTTTTATTTGATTTTTGTTAACTAGGTAGATGAGACACAGTACTGTCTAACATATGCATGAACAATATTAAACAAATTAATAGTATAACAAAACATTAAATTATAATTCATAGGTGTAAAATCATATATTTGAGCAAAATGCAAAGGTCTGAACAATTGCACAGCTTTGGACAACAGTTAAGAGTTAAGACTACAAATGCACAATCTGGTGTTATATACATAAAATATATTTTGTGATTTACACAAACAGAACATACACAGTGATGTCAAGAAAGAAACAACTTTAAAGTTTACAACTGAATGCTAGGCAGTTGATCTTATATTTACAGTGATTAATGACAAGACAAATTAGCTCATTCTTCAGCTTGCATTATATTCACTTCGTATTTAAAAGTTTGTTAGAATTTAACTAGTTTAGCATGGTTTTCATATATTGCTTTAGTCATGTCAGCTAACCTAAAAAGTAGTATAATCATTAACATATTTACAGCACTCATTGCTATCTTCACACAACATTTTGCTTGTATTCATAATACTTCTTGTAAACTTGCTTAGGTACAGTCATTTACATTTGTCTAGACTGAGATTGAAATAGTTCCATTTGGTTCAGTGCTCTACTCCAGTTATCAGACTGAATAAATAAATAATCTGAGTCTGTTAAATACTCACATTAAATGAATCTACACTGTTCTCAGTTTGTGGAAGTTTGATAAAAGCACTAGTTTGCTACAGCTGCCTTAGGACCTCATGATGGCATGGTGTATGGCCACTAGTCTTAGGACATAATGAGGGTGTGGTGCAAGGACACTAGCCCTTTCATGTGAGATGGCAATGTGCTAAGTGAAATGCAATACTGCTTTGAAGCCTTACAAGCATGAGTCTGTCCATCCGTCCATCACCCCTTTTTTTCCCATTTTGGCATATGGGGTAGAGGTACTCAACAGTAACAAGCTTGAATGTCAACTGTAAATTGTGTAAGGAAATTTAAGACAGCATGAAGCCATTTGAAATGGTGTTTTATAGTACAAATATTCAACCTATGAATGGCAAACACTATGAAATCTTAAAAAGCATAATTACTGAAGAGATTCTACCTATCACATCACTGGTAGAGTCCACTTTTCTTTAATTCTACAATTAATACTGATGTAAGAGTCATTCCATGTAGGAATAAAAGTATGGGGGGAAGTAAATGTGCAAGAAGAAACACTGTTAATGCATTCCTTGTTAAGTATTCTGAATGCATTTAGTTACATTCTGTACAAATGAATATTAATGCATTATATTGTCTTCATTTATACTACCTGGGGTTCATTTAATGTCATTGTAAATGTTCATTACAGTAAACAAATACACTTGATGGGATTCATAAAATATGAAAAACAGTCACAAAAAAGGTGAAGCTGCATGACTTATTAAGGACCAGATCACACAGCAAACATTTATGTTATGAAATGATTATTACCTACACAGGCTATTATGAGAAGACCATTATAACTTTTAGCCAGTTCTGTCGCTGGGATGCACAGCTAGACTGAGCTGAAGGTGTGTTGGGCAAGCAGTGTGCAGGTCATTTACCCTCACACTACCTGAGTTGTGACCACTAGCATTCCAGATTTCAGTCTAACTTTATACTCTGCTCCCCATTCTGTGTGTATATAATTATGCAAGACTAGGGTCATTCCTCCTCCCCATCTCATCTTCTCTTTACAGTACTAATTAATATTCATGTCTTGCACAGCTTGTTTCTGTTTTCCTGTAATATTAAAAATGGAATTGGTATTCTGTAATTCCCACAATGCTGCACTCCTGTTGATATCCATGTTATTTAATAAGCTTACTTTGACTGACATACTTTGGAAGAGAGGGCAGTTAAATACCCTATTGTATGTGTGTTTGTGTGTGCATGCGCGTGCGCACACTTACACACACACAAATCATATATATATATATATATATATATATATATATATATTTAGATATAAATATATATATATATATATATATATATATATATATATATTATATGGATTCCCTTCAAAACAACAAATTACCATAACAGTTAGATGACTTTGTCGAAAATTTAAATGAACAAACTCCTGCAATGGTGTATTTTGCCTCTGGGAAACTAACCACTTGGCCACCAATGTGAGCCTTGCCCTTTTCTTCACTGTAGTGTGATCTTGGAGATGATATATTTAGTTAGGGGGCTGGGGGGGCTCAGCCCCCTTTATGAGGTTTAGGGGTCAATGCCCCCCACTTTTGAGGGTTTAATTTGTTTTGGTTCATGCTTTACTTATTGGTGGACAAGTGGTTATGATTCCTGGAGGCAAAACACACTGTTTTGGGAGTTTGTTCATTTAAATTTTTGGTGACTTCGTCTCACTGTTATGAGAGTTGATGTTTTGCTATAGATCCACATATCTAATCTATATATATATATATATATATATATATATATATGCCATATATATATATATATATATATATATATATATATATATATATATATATATATATATACATATATATATATATATATATATATATATATATATATATATATATATATGTATATATATATATATATATATATATATATATATAGAGAGAGAGAGAGAGAGAGAGATGGATAGATAGATATGTTTATCTATCTATCTATCTATCTATCTATCTATCTATCTATCTATCTATCTATATATGCATATGTCTACCTATATATATATATATATATATATATATATATGTGTGTGTGTGTATGTGTGTGTGTGTGTGTGTGTGTGTGTGTGTGTGTGTGTGTGTGTGTGTGTGTGTGTGTGTGTGTGTGTGTGTGTGTGTTTATCTGTTTGTTTAGGGTTAGCACAGTATAGTAGATGCTCATTAACACTGTCCTATTGTTTGTGTTTGTGTCTTTCGGCTTTTCCCGGTTAGGGGTCGCCACAGCAGAACTCCGGTCCGCTAATGATTGGCAGTAGAGTTTTACGTACTGGGTTGCCGGTCCTAACGCACAACCTTCAACACTGTCCTATACTATGCATTATTTGTATTTTCTGGTATAAGAAGGTGCAAGTGTCTTGCATCATAATGTGCTATGCAGTAGTCAATGCTTTTTTGTTTCTTTTTTTAAACAACTGGAAGCTGCCCTGTCACTGGATAATGAATACTACTATATACTGTATCACACTTAATGCCTAACACAGAGAAGTACTTTCCCTATCAGTTTCATATAGTAAATGTGCTTAGGTGCTTAGTTTACTATTGTGATCTGGATGAGGAATCATTGTGTCTGCTATGTGTGAAACATGAGTCTAAGTAATGGGTGGTTACAAATCAGTAAGTGTGAACATGTACGCTTGTTATAAATTATTGCAATGAAGTCAGACTGTTAAGCTCTGTTGCTGCATTGATTGCCAGCACTCTGAGAACCTTAGGTTAACTTAATAATTAATACTTTTAAAGCTCAGCGATTAGCATTCTTGAATAAGTGAATTGATCACCCATCAATAACGTCTGTTACACAAACTCAGTAAGTCTTTAACTGAGCCTTGAAAATAGGATTACATTTGATAAAGTCAGAGCAAATACAGCCTGTTTCTTTTTAACCCATCCATTTAATGAATTCCATGAAGAAAATACATTTTAAACATTAGGTATAATGTATAATAGTCTGTATTACAACTGTTAGTTCAACTGCCATTTTGTACTACCCTGCATATTTAGGATGTTTTCCAGACTCTTAACTCCTACATAATGCAATCATAATCTTAAATGTTGTTTGTTCACAGCGTGTGCCTTTCATAACAGTCATTTTCATTACTTATATTCTGTATCTGGGAACAGATGTCACTGGTCAAAACAGACAGCTTTTAGAAGACCAGTCAATTCACAATAACATTTTTAAAAAATTTAGAAGCAAAATATTTCACTACTAGCAGTCCTGGCATAACCACATGCAAAATCAGTCTTGATGTCTCATATCTCTACCCCCCATAATAAATTTATTATAGGGAAATAAGATGTAAGGTAATGGAGACTATTAATATAAGAATCAGTTACCAAAGAATTTTTGATGTTGCCTCTGTCACTGAGAATAAATAGTTTCAATCATCTTTTAGCAGCAAAAACAGTACAAAGAACTAGATGCCAGACTGAAATCACTGACATTAATAGGGGGTCACTAATAAAGCTGCTCTGTAACTTTCATGCCAGTCTTTTTTACATGTATCATCACCATCATCATCATCATAATCAACCCTGATTTTCTGATTTTCTACATGGGGCAGGATGTAGTGTCAAAGGTTGCCACCTATCCCTATTTAGTAACACTCCTACCTTCTTTGACAGTCATATCTGACTGTCGCAGGTCTTATGCCATGCAGTTCAGCCATCTTTTTGCTGGCTGGCTGTTTCTTCTTGCCTGTTTCTTCTAAATTATCTTCACCAAGTTATCTTCTGCATTCCTGTACATGTGCCCAATCCATCATAATCTGTTTTCTTTAGCCTTCTCTGCTATTGGAGCTACTTAGCTTCTACTCTGATGGCATTGTGCCTTCATTTATCCCACTGTGCATCCTGCCACATATCTTAGGCACTTCATCTTTGTCACCTTTAGCATATACAACTGCTCTTCATTCATTGTTCAATTTTTGGTACCATACAGAAGGTGCTGGTTGCACCACCATTTTGTGCACCTTACTTTTCAGCTTCTTTGGAGTTATTCTAACACTACCCCCGATACTTTGTGCCACTTGGTTGCAGTCCCTCTGTTTCTAGGCTTGACCTCCTCATTCAGACTTTCCTTGTCCTCAGGCTTCCACCCAGACATGTGAAGCCATTAACCTGTTGTAATATTTTCCCTTCTATCTCAGTTCTCAGATTCTTTAGATTTTTCTCCATTTGCTGCTATGACACCTGTGTTGTCTGTACTCAGTTTCTTCCTACTTGCCTTCAATTTTTATATTCCATTCCCCTGTCATTTGCCAATGTTCTTGTTTAGGATCTCCTTTCAACGCCACATCTTCTGCATACAGCAGCTTTGTTGATCTGTCCCTCTGACCTATTTAAAATGCAGTCCCCATCATCATTGTTTTGAACAGCAGTGGGCTTGAGGCTGAACCCCAATAAACATCTACTCACACTAGGAATCCCTCTGTTAGTCCAACTCCTGTTCGTATATGTGACAAATGGGCCCTTGCACATAGCCTGCACTAATTCTACCAAAGTGTCTGCCATTTTGAACAATTCATTGCTGCCCAAATCAGGCTTTTGGCACCTTGTTATAAGCTTTCTATGTCTAGAGATGCCCACTTAGACTCTTTTCTCATCTACAGCTTCTTCTTAAATATCTGTCTCACTGCAAACATCGAGTTAGTTATACTGCAAATGGATCTAAATCCAAGCTCCCCTCCACTATTAGTTTCTACTACTCTGTGTATTCATTTAGCAATTGCCTTATTTAGCACTTTCGTGCTGTGTGACAGGAGTCTGATACCCACTTTTCTCTGACTTAATTTTCTTCATTGCTGTTCTTACCACTTCTATGGTGGACTCTTCTTCCTCTTACATCATAGGCTAAGTATGGGGCAGTACAGCTTCTGTGGGGTAGTCTTCATTAAGAAGCTCCTGGAGATATTCCTTCCATCTGCCTTTGATGTCCTCTTGACTGTTGATTAAGCTGATACTACCCTTTCTTATTAATGGCGTCCGATGACTATCGCCTTTATCTTTCATTTTTGCTTTCCAGTTTGATAGACTTTGTTTGTGCCATCTGCTAAGTCACTTATCAGAATCTGGTACAGTCTTTTTGATGTACTGTTCTTTGCTACTGTAACTGCTGTCTTAGCCTCTTTGAAGCCAGACAGTAGCCCTTCATAGCATGGATTGTCTTTTCTATTTCTCAAATTGTCCTGCATTCCTTCTTTCTTTTTCTAACTATGTAGACTTCTGCATTCCACCATATTTCTTTATACACCCTGTTTCCATAACTGACTCAGCCACATATGCATGCTATACTCTTCCCAAATGTTGTTTTCAGAAGCCACATTCTTCCTTAGTTCTATGCATTTGTTCAGCTTCCTGAGGTGCTAGAGCCCTGAGTATTTCCTTGATCTCTTGGGCTTTCTCTCCAGTCAGCTTTCAAAATATTCAGTTTCGTATCTGTTGAAGTCAGCCTTTTCTGGTAACTGATTGTGGCCACCACTGGTTTATGCTGTGGGCTGGCCATTTCATTGGTGATAACCTTATAATCTGTGATTTTCCACCAATACCATGTCCTTATAAGGAGGAAGTCTACCTGAGTAGAACATTTGTGTCAATTTTCTATAATTCTCACATTTGTAAAAATATAAGATTCAAGCAGTAAAATAAAACAGAAGCCTTTTTATAATAGTCAAAATAAGCTAATCCAAGCATTACCATGGCTCATGACACCATTAACCTATGTCCGTCTGTAATTTGCCACCTTGTAAAATCTCACTGTACACTGCAGCCCACAAAGATTTCAATAAATTAATGGCAACATGTCCTCTCTGAATACTTCAATGCATTAATTTTTGCTCATTTTCACTTGAATAAATTGATCCATGTCTGGGGATACCTGATAAAGAATTTCATGTTTGTGGATTATCTGAATTATCCATTGGCTTCTAGGAAAATAAAATAAAGTAAATAAAATAACTATTCAGTGAAGGAATAGTTAGCATACTACTGTTTCAGAAGGGCAGTATTTTATTGCTACATGTACGACACATTATCTGGAGTGTAAGAATAAGGTGGACATGAGACGAGAGTAGGCATGGAATATGGCTTGTTACTCTGTCACCTGTTAGCCTTATATCATTTCATAAAAACCACAAGAAACCAAGTTCTGTGCAGGTACAGTCACCAGGTGCTTAGTCTTCTTCCTGGAAATAATTTATAAATGTTCACAATTCACATACCAGTTTCAGCTGCATAAGCAGAATTGTGAACATCAATAAATTATTTCCAGGGAGAAGGAGTGCTGTCTTGTATTGCTGGTTGTTGGATATCATAAAAACCCTCATAGTTCACAGGAGAGGGTTTTAAATAAAAGAAAATATATTTTTACTATGGTTAAATTTGCACACTTTGGGAAGGGTGTGACATATAAATCTTTCCCCTTGGAGGAATGAACAAATTTCAACCCCATCTGGGAGTGACTTCAAATTTGCATCACCAAGGGCAACAGTACAGAAACAGTGCATGTCACTATTCTTCTTCCATTGTTCCACTGTCATTGTGCATGTTTTATTACATCAAAACACAGCTGCAAAGTGTCTTGTTGTATTTACTATTTTTGTAATTAAGTCATGATCTCACATTCATGCAGGCCAATACTACACTAATATTGTTGTTTTTACTTAGTTTTTAAATCAATAATTACATTTCAAGCATCATAATGCAATTATCACCATGCCTATTACATCACAATCTAATTCTAGTAGAACTCATTATATCAGTATTTGCTGAAAGTCATGCTTGCTGAGTAATGTCACAGAACAAATTTTCATCTTATCATGAGGAAAAGTAAAGCTCCATCCAGTACATATTGAACCTATCTCCTCCATTTCTGAGAACTACTCAAGCTACCATAACCAATCAGTTTTTAACTATATACCCCATAAGTCCTTGCTTGTGGTATGTGCAGTGGTATAAGAATCTAATAACCAAATGATTGGTTATGTGACTGATTACATTGTCCATGAAACAGGTCTATCATTGCATCTGTGGCTGAAGTAATGCAAGATCAAATGTTGGAATAATCACAGATGAAACTAAAGCAGAAGAGTAAAACCTCTTAATGTCAACTATGGCCAATATAGGATGCCTATCTATATCCATCTTAATATATGGAAGTGTTTGTGTTATTTGACTTTTGTTAAAATCAACATCTGTTTTTTTTTACATGCTCGATGGTCGATAGTTGTGTGAGACTGCATAATCCCAGGTTTTGGGGAATACGCCCTCTCCACTTACCATAAATGTAGATGTTTGAGTGTATTCCTAACTGATGGTATTTCCTGCTGTGAAATCCCTTGGTGGGCCCAGCAACCAGAGAATTTCCTCCTCCTTCTGAAGCAACCAAATGCCCTGACCGATGTCAAGACATCTGGGTATAAAGGGAGTCAAGCCTATGCCATAACCTCAGTACTTTCTCGAACCCAAACAGTAAGGAATGCCTTACGTTAAGGGCCTTAACCCAGGAAACTCTAGACCATGGTCAGAATCTAGTCTGAACAGTGGAGGGGGGAACAATCTGGGTCTGGAGAGGAGAATGTCTATCCTAACCTCATGGGAAAGAGTGGGATGAGAGTAGGAAAGACTACTGCAGCACTGAACGCACTCTAACATCTACATTTATGGTATGTGTACACAACTGCACTATATTATTTGTGTTTCACTGTTGCAGTCCTGCATGATGGATGGCTCCCAAAGCTGCTAACAGGGTGGCTGGAATGTTTTATGGAGAGGAAAGGATGCCCTACAAGATTGCAGTGGCAAGCCCTGCTCTGGACTTGGAGAAAGTTGCAAAGTGATAATATTTGGAGAAGACCAAGTAGTGGCTTCCAAAATGTCCTTAGTGGCTACCCCTTTTAGAAAGGCTGCAGATGTAGCAATAGCCCTAGTGGAGTGTGACATCAGAGTCTGGTGTCTTCTTTCTATAGGGGTTGTATCAAAACAAAATACAAAGGGGAATCCTTTTGGAGATTGTTTTATTTGCTTAGAAACTGACCTCTCCTCAAAGCTACAGGCAAAGGCCATAAAAAGCTTGTCAGACTTCTTGACATTTTTGTTCTCCCCAGGTAGTAATGCGATTGCCTATGCACATGCAAAGTATGAAGGATTCGTTTCTACTGGTTTTTAGAGTTAGGAAAGAAGGTAGGCAGGTGTATGGGTCTGGTTTAGAGAGATCTCTGTAACCATTTTAGGCATAAAGGAGGAATTGGTCAGGATGGAACGTGATGAAAGGTTATACACACACAAAAGCCTGAAGTTCTGATACCTTTCTAGCTAAAGTAATGGCCAGCAAAAAAAGCTGTCTTCCAAGTCAAGAATTTAATGTCCGCAGAGGCATTGGTTCAAAAGGTGGGAAGGTTAGTTTCACTACAATAAAACTGATATTCCACTGGGGAACTGGAGGATTCCTCTGTGGTCTAATGTGAATGACCCCTCTCAGGAACTGTTTTATGAGATGATGGAAAAAGAGAGGGGACTGAGTAGGCAGATAAACTGAAATTGCTAAAGCATGAGTTTTAACTGAGGAATAGAAAGGCATTTCAGAAAAAAAGTCCTGTTAAATATGAAAAGATCAACGGCATCTGAGCTTGGAGAGGGTTTATTTTATTTATTTTATTTTATTTATTTTATTCTACATTTGGTTACCAGGAAAGCCTGACTGGACACAAGTCCTTTTTCCACAGGGGCCCAGGGAGAAAAGCTCCAAATATAGCATACATTAAAAAAGTACAATTTCACAGGTACAAAAGAAAAGCCCTATACAATGTACATCAAATAAAACTATGATGACAGAAGAAAAACAGTATACAAATTGCATCAAATAGGACTAGGATGATAAATGCCTTAAAATGTATGTCAGCTAAGAGTTGGATTAAAAATGGTACATTATGCAGGCATGAAGATGAAGCACCTTAAACTGTGCAATAGAATAACAGTTGGTGTGATACAGTATTGTAATAATATACGTATACACTAAGTGTCTAAGCTTAGCGTCAGTAACTGTTGAGGAAGAGAGAGGTATGAGGAATGAGACTTACAAGCTAAAGAGAAGTCCACTGTCTGACAATAATGTAGGAGAGTTTACACTGTGTGAGGAAAAAGGAGATGGAGTTAGACTCACCTTGGGAGTCACAGTTGCGGATCCGATTAGCTTGGAGGTGAGTTTTTAGAGTTTAGATTTTTTGGCTATAAAATTTGAATAGAGAGAGGCTCCTGTGGAGTTGTTTGTTTTAGTGAATTGAAGAGGAGGTTTATTGTTAGAGCATAGGATTCTAGTACGGGAGTAAGGATGTATTAGGTTTTGTAGTGCAGGGGGTTTATCAGGGTAGTAGATAATTTTGTGTATTAGTATAAGATGGTTATAAAGGAAAAGATGGGGAAGTTCAAGCCAATTGAGTTGTTTAAGGGCTGAGCAGTGGTGTGCTTGTTGTGGACTATTAGTGGAGAACCTTGTAATTTTGTTATAGCAAGCATCAAGTTTAGATATGTCCTATTTTCTAACACTGGTTAGGATACAGGAAGCATAAAGAAATATGGAGATGAGATGTGTTTGTGCAATTTTACTCCGATGCTGTTTGTGAGGAGTTGGTTATTTCTATATAGTCACCCCAGTTTTTTATGCACTTTCTTTATGGTGAGTAAAATGTGAGTGTCAAATTTCATGTTGCAGTCTATTTCAACTCCTAGAAGTTTGGCGTGAGCAATAGAAGAGATAGTTGTCTTATTGTTAGAAGTGATAGAAAACATGGGTATGGGAGTGGAGTGATTAGTAGGCTGGAATACGACAAGTTTGGTTTTATTGGGGTTTAGTATTAGTTGAGAGTTGGTAAGCCATTCATCTACAAAAAGGAAGGAGGCCTGTGTTTGTAAGTGGAGTTCTTGGAGTGAAGGAAAGTCACAAATTAATGTTGAGTCATTGGCATATTGGATGACTGAGGCATGCAGAGTAGAGGCATGGAGGATACTAGTGAAGACAGAGAAAGGTAAAGGATGAAGCATGGACCCTTGGGGAACTCCCTACATGACTGGTAATAAAGGGGAGAGTTCTTGCCTCCACTGTACTACTTGCTGTCTACCTATTAAATAACTTTGAAACCAGGTAATGGTATTTTTGCTAATATTCAGTTCTGAGAGGGATTTAATGTGTTTGTTGTGGTTAACCATATCAGATAACTTAGAGAGGACAAGAAAGATAGCAGAGGCATAGTTACCATTATTTCAGTGGTTTACTATATGACAGAATGACATGAGGGCTGTTGCAGTGCTGTGATAGGACCTAAAGCCATGTTGAGTATTTATGAGAAGGTTGTAGGTGTTAATAATTCAAGATTTGTGTGTGTATACACCTCTCCAGTATTTTGGACAGAGGTGAGAGTATTGCCATTGGTCGATAGTTGATTAACTCTTGTGAGTTACCCCCTTTGTGGAGTGGGATGATGTGAGACATTTTCCAGATCTCAGGGACTAGATTTTTGGATATCAAATGGTTGATAAGAATGGATTCAGTCTATGCAATGGCATCAGCAGCTAATTTGGCTGGGAGTTTATCTGCGGCTAAGGTGGTAGGTTTCAGTTTCATAAGAAGCTTCCTAATTGAGTCAGTAGAGACAGGATGGAAAGTAAAGTCATGAGCACCTTTCGGCCCCAAAACTTGGACCAAAGCTCCAAATGCAGTGGTGTTTCCATATTCATAAAGGAAGCGCACACCTCTAGACTGGTAGCCCAACATAAAGTATGTGAGATACTTCAGGTGCAGCTAACATTGGGTAAGACAGCAACTCAGGTCGTAGCCTGCTATAGGTCCTCAACCATGTCTCGAGACTCACACTCCACGTTCCTAAGCACCCTGGAGAATATTAGGGACCAACCTAACACTCATACTGGGTGACTTCAACTACCCCTCCTTTAACTGGGAAAACTACTCATGTACCAATACACTTGCCCAACGGTTTTCGGAATTCATTAATTCCAATGCCCTAGACCACCTCGTTCTTACCCCCACTAGAGGTAGCAACATCCTTGACCTGGCCATTACTAACGTGTGACCATTGCTCTACACCAATAGTCAACTCCTCTCTGGTTAAATCTGACCGCAAACTAATCACCTTGAAAATCTACATCCCTCCCTCCCACCCACCCAACCCCCCCACAAAGGTAACCACCATGAAAAACTTCTCCAAAGCTAATTCTGGGCTGTTAAAAACAGAGGTGGCTAACTTCACGGCACCCATGCAAATAGGGAATAGTTACATGACCACTGAATTATACACCAATGCACTGTATGAACACGTACACAAATGCATGGATCTCACCATACCCAATAAAACCAAGACGCTCTCATCAAAAAAAAGGAAGCCAATCTGGTGGTCCCCTGCCATAAACAAACTCTACAACAGAAGGAGGAAATTGATGCAGAATAATGTGAAGTCCCAAGACTGGAAAAACTCCCTTATCAGCCCCAACAAAAGGTTTAGATCCCTCATCAAATCCTCTAAAGCTAGCTATGAAAACAGAATTGTAACAGATAGTAAAGACAACCACAAGGCCTTCTACAGTTATGTAAAGAATCTCCAAGGCAATACCCAGATTTGCTCTGAGCTACTACACAATGGTACCTCCTATACTGAGCCAACAGATATTGCCAATATACTGGCCAACAGATTCAGTGCCAGCTTCACTCCTCTATCCCCCTCAGAGGACCAATCACAATACCAGTAGATTGCCAGGCACCCAGTATTACTGCTGCACAGGTTAAAACAGCACTCTACAAGGCCAAGAATACAGCTACTATGGGACCTGACAATATCCCCGGCTGTGTTCTACATGAACTACAGAGTGAACTGGCACCTCACCTGTGTGTCCTGTTGAAACACAGCCTCACCTCAGGCTTTGACCCTACCAAATGGTGCACTGCTACAGTTATCCCTCTTCACAAGGGAGGAGTGACTAATGACCCTGGGAACTATCGACCCATCAGCCTGACGAGTCTGATATGCAAAGCTATGAAATGCATCATCATGGACCTAATAAACAAGGATATAGGGAATCTTCAAACTCTGGATCCTATGCAGTTTGGTTTTGTGAAGGGTAGCTCATGCCTGCTCAACTTGGTCGACTTCTTTGAGTCAGTCATCAGAGCTGTGGATGAAGGCAAGTTGGTTCATGCAGCCTACCTTGATCTGGCCATGGCCTTTGATATCATTCCCCACTCAGGAATCATAGAAAAACTCACTAAGCTAGGGATCAACCCCTATATCACTAGGTAGGTTGCAAACTGGCTCACAGAACCCACAGTGTGAAAGTAGCTGACTCCAAGTCAGACTGTCAACCAGTCACGAGTGGAGTCCCACAGGGTTCAGTCCTGGGTTCTCTCCTGTTAAGTATCTACTTCTCTGAAGTCCAGGCCAATACGAAGGGACTCTGTCTGACAAAGTTCACAGATGATTTCAAGTTGAGAGCTATTATTAATACCCCAAGTGATGTTGACATCCTACAGAAAGGCCTCAATGAGACCAAGAACTGGTTCCAGAACCATGGCCTTAAGCTCAATGACAAAAAATGTGTCATCATTCCCCTTGTGAAAAACCCAGTTCCCTTGAATTACCACATCAATGGTAGTCCACTGACCACAGAAGGCGTTATAAGAGATCTAGGAACACAGCTTGACAACAACCTCTCTTTTGACCACCACATTGCCACTGAGGTCAGAACGTCCTTCTATGTGGCAAGTTTCATTACTAAAGGTTTTGCATCCATGAAGAAAGAGGTCATTGTCTCCCTCTACTCTTCCCTCATTAAGCCAATCATTGAGTACAATGCCCCATTTGGCATGTACCTCACTAGACACCTGCAACAACTGGAGAGGTCACAAAAGTACCTCACAAAGAGGATCCTAGATCTTAAACATTTGTCCTTTATGGACAACTTCAAAAAACTTCAACTATTCTCTGTCTCATATCACCTACTTACATCTCTTCTTGACTTACAAATCCATGTCTGACCCAGCTCTGTTAGAAATGCTACATCTAAAGAAATCCCAATCCCACCGCACCACACACTCCGGAGACCTCAACCTCATTACCACAATCAACAGAACATGCTGGAGGGACAGTTTCATAACCCAAAGACTGCCCATGCTATGGAATAGACTTCCCAGCCATGTCAAGCAGAGCACCTCAGTGGCCCTCTTCAAGAGAAATCTCGATGAGTGGATGGGAAATAGAAAATTCAACCCTGGGATCACTCCAGTGGCTCTACTTGACAGAAGCACTAGGAACTAAGACCGGGGGACACAATGCCAGGGTAATCCTAAGGGCTAAGCTTATAAAGGCTCCAGGGCCATTAGCCTAGTACACACCTATGAACCTATGGTTGTTAGTATGGTAATTGGGTGGTAGGTTAGAGGATGGACAGCTCTGAGAGTCAGCTAGTGCAAGGATGGATTCAGTGAAGAATTTGTTGAAATGTGTGGCAACAATGAGTGTGATATCAGTAATGTTGGAGGGGGAGTACCTGGTTTTCCAGGAAGCAGAATGTTGTTAATGGCTGACCAGATTTTTTTGAGGGTTATTTAGATATTTTGTTTGCATATTGTGGTAGTAGTTGATTTTGTCTATTTTGACATATTTCTTTGCATTGTGCAGTTTTAGATATGCTTGTTTATCTGTGTGGGTCCTAGTTTTGTGCCAGTGGGCCCAGATTTTATCTCTGGATTTCAGCATTGATCTAGTCTCTTTGCCCATCCAGGGAGAATTATTGGATTTGACTCTGCTCTTTCTGAGAAAGGACTGGGAGTTTAAGATATCTAAGAAACTGGAGTTAAAGTATTGGACTACCTCATTAAGGTTCTTGAGAGGAGTCCAGTTACATCCTTTTAGTGCATTAATAAAGCTAGATGGATTGAAGTTTTTCTTGTTTCTTATTACTTGGCAATTAGTGGGCTTTTCCTGATTTGTGCTACGTCTTATTATATACATAGGTAAATGGTCACTCATGCTGTCAGGGAGGTCGCCTGTTTGACAGATGAGAGTTGGTCTGTTTGTCAGAATCCAGTTCAGTATTGACTGTCTCTTGGAGAATTTGTCAATTCTAGTAGGAGAGTGGATGAGCTGAGAAAATCCATGGAGGTTGGTGAAGTTTGTGGGAGAACTGGAGTCACAAGTTGACCAGTCAATGTTGAAGTCCCCCAAGATGATGGTTTCATGCTGGAGGGACTCAGAGGCCCAGTAAAGTAGGGACTCCAGGTGTGTTGTTGCAGGGAGGAATGTAGCAACCAATTAAATTAATGTTTTTTCTGGGGTTAATTTTTAATTTTTCAAGTATAATTTCTGCACTGCTTAAGATAGGTGTATGTCTAAATTTTCTACAATTAGTTTTTTTTTTAAATAGTAAGGCTTCACCACCTCCTTTTTTCAATGTGCAGTCATTACATAGTATGTTTCACCCTGGTGCTAGAATTTAATTATTGGAAATATTGGGTATCAGCCAAGTTTCAGTTAATAATATTAAGTCAGGAGAATATAGGGAAAGATTGGCATGAAGGTCATGGACTTTTTTGCTAATACTTCTGACATTCATATTTAGAATGAGCAGGTCATTAGCTTTTCTGGGAAGCTTGAATGTGTTATAAGATGGGTTACAGTTAGTTAAGTGGATATTGTTATCAGATGTGATTGGATTAGGTTGTATGTCTCCACTGAGCGATAGTCTGGCTGCAATGTCTACTTTGGTTCTTATGAGGTTAGTAATATACTTGTCATATTTTATGGATAGTTTATTGGCATGGGAGGGGGTAAGATAAGTTTGAGGGTATGAGGATAGATGTGTATGTGTAAGATAGATGGGGGTTGGAGGAGGTGAGAAGTGTTGTTTTTGTCATGTGAAGGGTAGAGGTGGCATGATGGAGTAGTACATTGGGTAGATTGTTATGAAGTAATGTGTGCAAGTAATACCAGGAATGTTAGTAGTATTGATTGTGTAGATATATTTAGGGAGTTCACTGCAACATTTCGAAATCCCCAAATCTCGAGTTTCAGAATATCGAGTTCAGAATCTCGAGATCTTGGAATCTCGAAATTGTGACACCCCCCCCCCCCAAACACCACCCAACACACTAAAACATGTGTATGCAGGGGAAAAGCCCCCCCTGCACCTCCCATGTTTGGGGCTACACCGTCTCACCCCCCACAACTTAAATATACCAACTCTGAGATCGCACTACAGCAACGACAAGGGAAATCTCCCTGTCCACACTGTATGCTGACTTCCATTCAGGATTTTGAAGCTTTGAAACTTCGAACATATGATTTTTGATCATATGAAATTCGAAGTTTTGAGCTTCGAAATTCTGAAGGGAACCCATATTTAGGTAGGGCATGTTAAGAAATGAAGTAGATAAAGTTATTGTTTGAGTAATATTTAATCCAGTTTAGGCCTTGGTAGGGGTGAAGCATGTGTTCATATTAGTTCTAATGGCAGAAGTTGAAGGTGCGGCTGCAGGTTTTGTCAGTGTTATTTTTTCCCTTTTGTTTGTATTTGCCCTTCTGTCCCTATTGTTTGCATTTCCATTTGATAGAGTAAGATTTTCTTGTGCTATGTCTCCAGGCTTCTTTTAGAATGTCCAGGACCTGTTTGTCAAGGGATTTCCCCAACAGGTGGTCAAAATATCATCCAAGTTGTCAATTTCAGAGCAGTCAGGTAAGGGTGTATGATGGTACCCTCTTTGTGTATTATTAGGACCACTCGTTTTGGCAGCAACCATGGTTTCACCCTACTGAGACTGAGCATTAGGGGATACTAGTGTTGCCCTGGCCAATCTGGGGTATTAGAATAACCCATGGCCCTTCTTCCCTTATCTTAAACAACATCCTGGGGAGTAGGGTATTGGAGGTAAGGCATAGAGGAACTGGCCTGTCCTGGAGAAGGAGAAGGCATCATTCTTCCAGGCTGGTCCTTTAGCAAAACTTTTCAAAGTGAGAGTTTTCTTTGGTAGCAAAAAGGTTTATCTCTGGCACACTCCATTCTCTGGCTATTCTGAGAAAAACTTCCTGATGCAGTTACCTCTCATGAGGGTCTAGCTGCAAGGATGAATTGAACCTGAGCTTCCTATTTGAAGTGTTTCCTCAGGGTGTGCAGGGCCTCCCCATATGAAATGTCCTCAGTGGAAGCTGAGGCAAGGTTCTTATCAGAATCTGAATCTCCATAGGAAGCAATAGGTAAACCTTCCTCAAAGATGGATTCATCAGTCATTCTCAGAGTCAAAGGAATCAGGAGAAGATTCATGGTCAGAACCTGGGAAGAGAAGGTGCCTGGATCTAACTATGGGGATCAAATCATCAGCCAACCTAACAGGGTCCTGTTGATAGGCCTAGGTTTGGGAGTTGTTGCTAGTAGGCCTCAGCTGGGACATGTTGGATGCAGCCTTTTTATGTGAGGCATTAAGCTTGCATCTAAGGACAATGTCTGTGGTAGAAACATGATGTGTATGAACATCTGTATCCCTGGAAAGGTGAACCAAGGTGATCCCCTGATAATGAAAGAATCTGGATACCCCTTCAGCAGTTTGTGAGTATTCATTGAAAGCTGGAACATGTGAAGCATCTCTGGACTCAACCAATGACCTAAGTCCTTTGGCTTGTGTGGAAGTAGAGGGACACAGGCATATTACACTCTGAATGGGTCTTGATAGACCCTATGCCACAACATTAGTCATTGGAGGGGGCTGTAAAAGCATCTCACCTTCTTTGATGATAACAAGCCTAGGAGGACTGGTGGACAAAGAGCAAGCGTAACTTGGTACCCCATGATTTGGATGCTTTTTCTTCTTATATCTAAGGAGATCAACCTCAGCCCAATCACCAGACAATATAGTACAAGAAGACCCTAAAGACTCACTAAAGTGCTTAGCTAAAATCTCAGCCCTACTCTTGGATATCCTACTGTTAAACTGCGCACAGAACAAACAGTTAGGTATGTTGTGTTCTGGGCCTAAACAAGTTACACAAAAAGAGTGAAAGTCCAGGTATGGTATCTGCTTGCCAAAGTTGAAACAATTATTAACTTTAGTTGAGATTAGTCAAGAAACAAATGAAAAGCTCCCCAATGGGGTACTTAGCTTTAAATGTCTTCTTTTTCTGGTGCGGATCAGCTGATGCACTGACTAGCACTCTGCTTTGGGCCCTGATGGCAAGAAAGAACTGAGGTTATGGCACCAGTTGACTCCCTTTATGCCCAGAAGTCTTGATGTTGGTCAGGGCATTTGCTGGCTTCAGGAGGAGGAGGAAATTCCCTGGTAGCTGGGCCATCTAAGGGCTTCCATGGCAGGAAATCCAGTCAGTTAGGACTACAATAGCGAAACATGAAGAACACCTCGACCTTCAGACTGTCTGCTGTCACTGATATCAGATTTGTGAGACTAAACAGTAAAAAAAAATGTGAACTCAAAAATGTTCAACAGGTCTAATGCCCCAGAGTGAGGAAGGCAAAGTAATTTATAAATAAGAATATGTAGTAAAGCAGATATGAATTCTCAGAGAATCAGTATATATATTATAACAGAAAAAGGGGAAATAAGGTCTCCAAATACTTTTCAGTGTTGGTTTTGCACTGAGGCAAAACACCTTAAAATTGGCATAATTTGACATAAGGCACAAGTAAACATACAATTAAAGAAAATGTTATCAAAATACTTCATTTCTGCTCAATATGATGTAAACTGATGGAGGTGATTAGCACATAAATGCTACAGAATGTATAAAAACACATCTAAGCCATGTTTTTTGAATGCACCAAACAAAAACATTTAAGCCATACTATTTTTATATGACATTGTAGGGATATTATTTTTCCAAGAAATTAAATATTGTGTTCAGGGCATAGATGTTATTTCTTTCTTTCTTTAATGAGGAGGTCCTTCTTCTTGCAATGGTAACAGATCAAGTTTCTTTTGTGTCTGTACTATTCCAGTACACTTTTATGATGTCGTATGTTTAGTCATACAGATCTTTTTTGAAAAGTGAAGTCTTTTTTAATGCCTTATTTCTTGTTATCTGAATTATAAATATTGAAGCACAAAGTGCTTATACTAGGGAACAGTAGACCTTGTTGGGGAGCTACATTTTCTTTGCTGCTCTTGAGTAAATATACTTACATATGGGATTGGACTGCAGAGGTCTGACTAAGCAGTCAGGTTGGACAAGAAGGAGACAGTGAAACATTCCTAACCGCAAGAGTAAAGAGATCCATGAGTGGGAACTATGCTACTAATTCAAAAGCTATTATTTAATATTTACCAACATAAGGGGAAGGTTTAATTAGGTGGAGCCAGCTGCAGAGGTCCTGGTTTTTATGCCTTCAGGCTTCAACAGGACTGTAGATGCATCTGCATAATTAATTCAAACAAACAACATGGGAAGCAATACAATACCTACCACATATTCATTTATTCATTTCCACGTGTGTGTGTGTGTGTGTGTGTGTGTGTGTGTGTGTGTGTGTGTGTGTGTGTGTGTGTGTGTGTGTGTGTGTGTGTGTGTGTGTGTGTGTGAGACAGCAATAAGCATTTATACTTATCAATGAATGTACTTGCCATAGGACTACAGGGAAATATCATGCTAAGATGAGAATACTCATGAAGGCTACATGACAAGGTGCATGTTTGTGTGGGTTAGTGCTCAATTCTTCAGAGCTGCTCTTGGTTTGGCTACTTTGCCTGAGATTTACACTGAATCTGCTGCATCTTAAACAATCTGCTGTTATAGGAACAAAAATAAGCAGCATTTTGCACTTCTGCTGATTACTTTTAGCGTATTTCATAAGAATCCTGTATTAACTGTTCCATTTCTTGCACTTTACTAGAACTTCAAAGTTGAACTGTTTGCACTGCTCCTGTAATATTTCATTGCAATGTGTCTGCATGTTTAACAGGACAGTAGTATCTAGATTGCATCTTTTCCCTGCACTTGAGCTCTAAAAACAGCGTTTTAACATTAAGAGGGTTTTCTGACTGCACTCTTGTGGCAAAAGTGTGCTGGAGCAAACTTGTTTGAGTTGGGGGCTGCTGGCTGAAACCTTAGTTCAAGCTGTCCTGATTGGTCTGTAGGCCTTGCTGTTGTAAAACTAGTTTTTCTGATTCTATATTAGCTCAATGTTTGCTTTTGGTTGCTCTCCGTGCAGCGACGGTTAGCAGTACCCTGTATAGACACAAACACTATCAAGTTCAAATTTCCCTTAGAATAACTATCTCTGCAACATTCCATAGTCCCCTGCTGCTCTAGGAATATCTGACTTGTAAGAAGAAATGTAAGCATTGTCTTTTTGGATAGCTGCAGTTCACACTGAGTATAGTACCCATTCTTTATCCATGTGCTATCATTCAGTTTGAGTTAAATATCCCCACTCTTCTCCTTGGTTAAATCCAGAGTAAAAAAAAAAAAAAAAAACTGAAGCCATGGATACACACTTTATTGCTATCTCTGTTGCCAGCCTGGTAGCTATGGACATCATGAGGCAATGTAGCAATTGTCTCATGTATACTGACAACCACTTAATCTTGAAATAAACAAACAAACACAGTATGTGAGAGATGTAGTTACATTATGAAAATTTTGACAACTCTCACATACTGACAGATCAAATGACAAACAAGTTGTCAGCACATGCACATCATTTCCCTCACTAAATAGGGTCTCAGTGCATAAACCAATATAGTAACTTACCAAACCCTCAGAGGCCTCATGTATGTTGCTCTCAGAAGCCATGTGCAAACAAAACCAAGTCAACACCAACCCACTACACATAAAAATACACACCACAGTGTCTCCATAAGCAAGGTCTTTAGGTGAAACTCCACAAATTCAAACATCGTGGTCATAGGAGACTCCATCATGAGACACATGGATGCTCCCCTCACCAGGATGGATAAAAAGAGGGTTACAGTGCATTGTCTGTCAGGGGCCAGAATTCATCAGATCATGCAGGCACTTAGGCCACTCAGTGATAGGAACCAGTATGACTCATTCATAGTCCAATATGGTATGAATGACCTGAGACATACCTCCCTAGACTATATAAATACAGACATGATGGACCTCTCTGAATCTGTGTTGTAGGCTGGTATGAGCTTTGCAAAGAGGCATCATTCTACCCTCACCAAGAATGATACCACAATGCAAACAGAAAATGATTTACTTCAATAATTGGCTTAGCTACTGATGTCATTCTGGGGAGGTCCAATATTTGCCAGCCTGGCACAACATGATTGACAGACCACGCTGCTTTGCCAAAGGTAGTCTACACCTGTCGCCACTAGGCTTTCAAATACTGGTCAAGGCAATAAACACTCCCATACTGCTTTTTTTCAGCAGTGCTGAACCAACAGACCTACCAACATAAATTCTTCTCAAAGCTAGGGGTCTTAAGAAGTTGCTCTCCCTTGAAGATACCCTTGCCCTGAAGAATACTGATGTCTATGCAGTTACTGAAACATGGTTTGAGGCTGTAGAAAAGCACTCTAGCATTGTAATGCTACAGTGCCTATAACACATTCAGATCACAAAAGGAAAAACCTGACAGGTGAAGGTGTTTCAATTTACATAACAAGCAATCACATCTCTAGATTGTTCAAGCAGGATGACTTGCCTGAGCTACTCCATGTCCAGGGGAGCATAGGAGCATAGGTAGAATCTCCCACTGTACCATCTTTAGCCAAAGGTCCCAAATCATGAACCATGAAAACCACTACTCATACCTGATATTACTAGAATTTCTTACCATTAAGCACCAAGCCATTACTCATGGGTTATTTTAACAACCCTTCCATAAACTAGGAAACATATACAACCATTAACATGCAGGTTCGGAGATACCTGGACTTTGTGAATGCAAGTGCTTTGGAACAGCTGGTCTGCACTCCTAACAGGGGCTCAAATATTTTTAACATAGTACTGACAAACATGGGGAATAATTGAAACCCCCTAACTTAATATCTTCATTGGTAAGATCAGATCATAAATCAGTTTCTTTTGAAATAAATGTAATGGTTGTACGCCCATCAAACCCTAAAACCTAAAGAACTCTTTCAAATGCAAAATATTAAATCATAGCATAGGTACACAGCTTTCAACCTCTTAGCACAAGTAATCTCGACAAAACATAAAATAATGTTGGGACAAAGGCCCAGAAATAGGGACAGATTTTAAATATTACTCTTATGAACTGCAAAAGTTGCTAGAATTACATAATGTGTGCTATCATGCATTTTCTGAAGGAAATGAAGTCTGTAACTGAAATGTATGGCATTATTTAGTGGCTTCAATCCTCAGTGATTTGCCAGAAAACCACAAATTTTATGAAGAACAGATGAAAAAATATGGGGAAAATCTGGCCATTCTATGAAAATATGGGCCATTGAGAGGTATACATAAATGATTTTAAAACTCCCCCTAACCCTGAGAACATGGAGGCCTACATAAATGCCCTGTACAACTACATAAACAACTACATAGAAAAGTCAGTACCTAAACCCAGGTCTAGCCAGAAAATTAAGCCACCCTGGTGGACCCCTGGCATAAATGGACTATACAACAGAAGGAAGAAATTCCTGTCTAGAAGTAAGTTGGAAGGAGCACAATGGAGAAACAAAAATCTGTCATTACTGTCAACAGGGAAATCAGGCAACTAGTCAAGTCTTCAAAAGCTAAATACAAGACTAAAATTGCCTCCCAAGCAAAGGATAACCACAAAGCATTTTTAGTTATGTCAAAAATCTTAAGGGAAACACTCAACAATGTGCTGAGTTGACTGTAGATGTCACTACATATACTCAGCCAGAAGAAATAGCAAACCTGCTGGCCAATAAATTCAGCTCAGATTTTATTTATACCCTCATCACTTCCAATCACACCCCATAAAATAACCTCTATTCATTTGTCTGTTATCACAAAATAAAAACAGTCATTACTGCACTCTCTATAGCTAGAAACATGACATCAATGTTCCCTGATGGAATCTCAGGGTGCCCATTAAATATCTTGAAACATGAAATAGCAGACCCACTCAGATCTTTATTTAATCAAAGTCTTCAGATAAGCTTGGTCCCAGCAGAGTGGAGGACAGCAACAGTTATCCTTCTGCATAAAGGGGAACCATCAACTGACCCAGGAAATTACTGATACACAGGTCTGATTAGCTTCATATGCAAGTCTATGCAAAGGATAAGCATGAACCTGATTAACAATGACATAGGAAATCACCAGACCCTGGACCCTACTCTGTTCAGCTTTATCAAGTGTAGGTCCTGCTTGCTCAATGGTGGCCACAGATGAGGGTAAGACAGTGCATACTGCCTACCTTGACCTGGCCAAGGCATATGGAACAATATTCCACATGGGTATTATAGACAAGCTTACAAAATTGGACATAAACCTCTATGTCACCAGATGGATAGCCAAAATAGCTGACAGATAGGACACATTGTTAGTAAAAGGGAATCCACATCCAGCAAGAGGCCAGTTACCAGTGGAGTACCACAGGGCTTAGTGCTGGGCCCCCTCCTGTTGGGAATATATTTTTCAGATGTCAAGAGAAATGTAGATGACCTTTAGTTGACCAAGTCTGCTGATGACTGCAAATAGGGGGCAATTATTGACTCCCCAAATTATGCTGGTATCCTACAGAAAGGTCTGATGCACACTAGTGATTGGTGTCAGAGCCCTGGCATCAGACTAAATGAAAAGAAATACAAAATAATATCCTTCAGGAAATCAAATACTCCTGTAAATTACAACACCCCTAAGAGTGGACCCAGTGGTGAGAGATCTGGGTACTCAGACAGTAATCTGAACTTTGTCCATGTGGCCACAGTGATGAGGAAACCCTATGCAGCTCAGCTTATAAGGACTTGACATCCAGACCTAAAGATGTCATAGAACCACTGTACTCCACCCTCATCAGAACAATAATGGAGTACAGAGCAACCACTGGCATGTATCATGCCAGGCACCTACAGCAGTTGGAGCACCCTCAGAGATTTCTCACCAAATAAAACTGCTGGGTATAACCAACACGTCATATATGAATTAATTAAAACCCTATCACTGTGTTCAGTTTCCTAATGGTTACTTAGAGGTGATCTGTGTCTGACCTATAAGGCAGTTTCTGACCCAGCTTGATGGACATGTTGCATATTCGCAAAATTAATTGCATGAAGGTTACCAACTCCTAAGATCTAAACTGGATCTTTAACATGAATAGATCATACTGGAGAGATAGATGTTTCCCAGTGATTGTCCCTCCTCTGGAATAGGCTTCCTATTCAGGGGAGATGCCTTCCCTTGCCATCTTCAAGCACAGTCTGGACTGATGGATGGAAAACAGAATATTTACTCCTGAAGTGGCACCCATGTCCCTTATGGACACAGACAGTCTGTAAAAATAGTCAAAACCCCCTTGTTAACTCCCCCTCATGGATAGAAAATTGTGTAAAATCTGGATAAACTGACTAGGCTTGTAAGGGCTATTGAGCCTGTAGCCTAATAACCTCCTATGAATCTATGAACCACTGATGACTCAACTTTTCAGATGAGGATGCTTTTGAAAGAAGAAATGTGTTAAAAAGAAAGTAGCCATACAGAATATGGAATACAGAATGCTTTCCCTTACAAGTCTACCAGATGATTGTTTAGTTATATCTATAGGATGGGCTCTGCTAAAAACACACAGGGTTAAAACTTGTAGCAAATGATAGAATCCTCTAGTTGCAGAGTGGGCCTTGTCTGTCATAATGTCCTGCTGCAAGGTTACTGATGAGGCAGGATGCAAATGTTTCCTACATTTCCTTTCAAATTTTGATCTGCATGTAATTTTAAAAAAATATATCAGGCGATTTTGTTTACTTTCATATTTTACTGAATTACTATTATTTTCTTATGTTTTTTTCATGGGGAATTGCTATTATTTCCTTATGCTTTTGTGTTTGGGTATTATTTATAATCAGTGATAAGTGAAGTGTGGCTCGAAACAATATCCATGCATACAAAGCCTTAGTAAGTAATAAAGAGTAATACATGATGGGGAAGACCTCATGAATAGTCTTGTCCACTGTGTAGGAATTGTATATTCTGCAAGGAGTATATCTGTACAAAATGATCCTGCTCTGACAATTGTGTGTTATTTTCCAGCATTGTGCAAAACATTAACTGATCCCAGCATAATACATGGAACAGCAACCACACAAAATAAAATTAATCAGACATATAGGCACAGCAATCACATTACTGTTCTTGTAGGGTGTTCATTTGAGCACAATACTATCACTATAAAAAAAAAAAAAAAAACGAAAAGGGAAAAAAAAAATCAGCTGAACATCTTTTTGTATGGTAGCAAAATCCCTATTTGCAATATATTGCTTTATAGTGCTGCCAGACATACTACCTCAAGCAAACTTATCCCATGATCACAAAGTGATAATGGTGAACTTACACCAATCGGAGCTTGCATAGCAGCCACTCCACTCATTACTATATTATGCTAATCAGCTTCCATCTTGCCAAATGACCACAATAAATTTATGAATCACAAAGAGGTATGACAGTGGACCACAGTGTAGCCAGGTACATCTAAGCATACTTTTGAAAATAAATCTTCTCTATTGTACTATGATGTAGCACAAAACACTATGACAGCTGTTTGGATGTAGCGGGGGGGGGGGGGGGGGTTGAAAATTAATTGTGCACCGAAGCACATTGTACAACACTGTTTACAATGTACTTCTGGATGCATTTCTTAAACAACAGCAAACATTTAAATCTTGCCACTACAGGCAAAGATCCCATCTATGAAACACAACCCTGAATGGCGGTATATATAATACAGAGTGCAGAAAGTGCTTAATATTTCCCTGCACACTATGTCTGTGAATAAAAGGTTTGTCTTACATTTCAAATATAGTGTCTGAGGAATAGGTAGGAAGACATACTTTTGTAGGTACAGCATTTCTTTAATAAAATATTTTCCATGATTTACTTTTAGAACTGGTTTATAACACAAGTTTTTTTTTTTTTTTTTTCATATTGGTAAGTGTTGATTGTTCTTTCCTGATAAAACTGGAATTTTTGTTACCATTTTTTTCTCATCTTCATTTCTGTGGACTACATTTTTAAGTATCTTGCATTGTAACTACGTTTCTGATGTGGTGTCTGTCATTCAGTTTTACTGTTTAAAGTGTTCGCTTCTGCAGTGTTTTATGCAAATTAGATAAGTACTGTAATATTTCTTCAGTTTGTGCTGCTGAGACCTAATTTCTTTGAAGGGTTATATTTTTCTGTATTTTGTATTACAGTATGTCTTCTGTTTATGCATTTGGCTTCCTGTAGGAGTTGCTGGACTATACTTTAAATATATCCCAATGGAGTGGTGTATTTAACTCATAATATTTATTAGTAAGGATGTGTTTGGACATGGGTTATAGCCTTAGTTTAGCCAATGCAGTTTGCACTGCATATTATTTTGTTCATCCCATGAGGCAATGCAATCACGAGGTTCAGACTATTTAAATTCTGTCCTCATCTGTGTTTCTGTCATCTACAGCACCAGCATCTGTATTACATTGCTATTTCACCAGAATCAGTTATTATGAAAGTGAAGAATTAATCTTTACTTTAGTTATAGGTGTTTGTAGAATTTTATGTACATGTGTGTGTGTGTGTGTGTATATATATATATATATTTATATATATATATATATATATATATATATATATATATATATATATATATATACATATACACACACACATATATATATATATATATATATATATATATATATATATATATATATATATATATACATATATATGGGTTCCCTATGGTAGACCAACAGCTCGGAAGATCGACAATCACATCACCAATGCCAGAAGACCGACGGAGCAGATAACCGACAACTTGTAATCCTGACAGCGAAAACGCTGACATGGGAAACGTGTGAGCTCAACTCAGTAAGTGTGCGATAGTGAGGGATTTAGGGTTAGGATGTGGGTAAGGTGAATGTGCAATAGTGAGGGACTTAGGGTTAGCGTGCGGGTAAGGTAAGTGTGCGATAGTGAGGGATTTAGGGTTAAGGTGCAGGTAAGGTGTGTGTGCGATAGTGAGGGATGTAGGGTTAGGGTACGTGTAAGGTAAGTGTGCGATAGTGAGGGACTTAGGGTTTGGGTGCGGGTAAGGTAAGTGTGCGATAGTGAGGGACTTGAGGGTTAGGGGTGGAGTAAGTGAGTTAGGGTTAGGGTGTGAGTAAGGTAAGTGTGCGATAGTGATGGACCTTAGGGTTAGGGTTTGGGTTAAGGTTAGTGCATAGATAGTTGTGTGTAAGGTATAGTGTAGGTTTTTACGTTGTTGGTGTGTTTTTGTTGTGTGTGTGTTGTGTGGAACAGCGAACTTTTTGTTTTAACTATCGGGATAGTGGTTTGTCGGGCATGTAAACTTTCGTGTTTTTGCAGTTTCATTCTTGTGATGTCGCTGTTGTGGTTGTCGGTGTTGTGTGCTGTCAGTTTAGTGTAGTAGACCCATATATATATATATATATATATATATATATATATATATATATATATATATACATATTGGAGCTTTTCTCCCCGGGCCTCTGCTGAAAATGGACATGTATCCAGTCGGTCTATCCCAGTCAACAAATGTAAAATAAATAAATAAATACATACACACACACACATATATATATATATATATATATATATATATATATATATATATATATATATATATATGTACAGATAGATATATGGCGGTATACATATTTATGGTTTCACTTCATATTACCATCATCATCATCATCTTCTTTCGGCTGTTCCCATTAGGGGTCACCACAGTGGATCATCTGTTTCCATTTCTTCCTGTGCTCTGCATCATGCTCTTTCACACCAACCACCTGCATGTCCTCTCTCACCACATCCATAAACTTCATCTTAGGCCTTCCTCTTTTCCTCTTACCTTGCAGCTCCATCCTTAGCATCCTTTTCCTGATATAACAAGCATCCCTCCTCAGCACATGTCCAAACCAAAGCAATCTCGCCTCTCTTGCTTTGTCTCCAAATTGCCCAACCTGAGCTGACCCTCTAATATACTGATTCCTAATCCTGTCCATCCTAGTCACACCCAGTGCAAATCTTAACATCTTTAACTCTGCCACATCCAGCTCTGACTCCTGCCTTTTCGACAATGCTACCGTCTCCAACCCATATAACATAGCTGGTCTCACTACCCTCTTGTAGATCTTCCCTTTCACTCTTATTGGTACCCGTCTGTCACAAATCACTCCTGACACTCTTCTCCACCCATTCCACCCTGCCTGTACTCTCTTCTTCACCTCTCTTCCACACTCACCATTACTCTGAACTGTTGATCCCAAGTACTTAAACTCATCCACCTTTACCAACTCTACTCCCTGCATCCTCACCATTCCTCTACCCTCCCTCTCATTTACACACATATATTCTGTTTTAGCCCTGCTGACCTTCATTCCTCTCCTCTCTAAAGCATATCTCCACCTCTCCAGGGTCTCCTCAACCTGGTTCCTACTCTCACTACATATCACAATGTCATCTGCAAACATCATAGTCCAGGGGGCCTCCTGTCTAATCTCATGTCAACCTGTCCATCACCACTGCAAATAAGAAAGGGCTCAGAGCTGATCCTTGATGTAATCCCACCTCCACCTTAAACGTATCTGTCACTCCCACCGCAGTCCTCACCAATGTCACACTACCCTTGTACATATCCTGTACCACTCTTAGATACTTCTCTGCCACTCCCAACTTCCTCATACAATACCACAACTCCTCTCTAGGCACCCTGTCATATACTTTCTCTAAGTCCACAAAGACACAATGCAACTCCTTCTGACCTTCTCTGTATTTCTCCAACAACACTCTCAGAGCAAATATTGCATCTGTAGTGCTCTTTCCTGGCATGAAACCATACTGCTGATCACTAATCATCACCTCCCTTCTTAACCTAGCTTCCACTACTCTTTCCCATAACTTCAAGCTGTGACTGATCAATGTTATCCCTCTGTAGTTACTGCAGCTCTGCACATCACCCTTATTCTTAAAGATAGGTACCAAAACACTTTTTCTCCACTCCTCAGGCATCCTCTGACTTTCCAAAATTTCATTAAACAATCTAGTTAAAAATTCCACTGCCATTTCTTCTAAGCACCTCCATGCTTCCACTGGTATGTCATCTGGGCCAACAGCCTTTCCATTCTTCATCCTCTTCATAGCTGTCCTTACTTCCTCCTTGCTAATCTGCTTCACTTCCTGATTCACTATCCCCACATCATCCAACCTTCTCTCTCTCATTCTCTTCATTCATCAGCCCTTCAAAGTACTCTTTCCATCCACTCAACACACTCTCCTCACTTGTGAGAACGTTTCCTTCACTGTCCATTATCACCCTTACCTGCTGCACATCTTTCCCAGCTCTGTCCCTCTGTCTAGCCAATTGGTACAGGTCCTTTTCTCCCTCTTTAGTGTCCATTCTCTCATACAACTCTCTATATGCCTTATCCTTAGCCTTTGCCACCTCTCTCTTTGCCATGCGCCTCATCTCCTTATACTCATGTCTACTTTCTTCATCTCTTTGACAATCCCACTTCTTCTTCTCCAGTCTCTTCCTCTGTATACTCTCCTGTACTTCCTCATTCCACCACCATGTCTCCTTGTCCTCCTTCCTCTGTCTAGATGTCACACCAAGCACCTTCCTAGCAGTCTCCCTTACTAGCTCTGCTGTAGTTACCCAGCTATTCGGTAACTCTTCATTGCCTCCCAGTGCCTGTCTTAACTCTTGCCTGAACTCCACCTCACAATCACCCTTTTTTAACTTCCACCATTTAATCCTTGGCACTGCTTTCACACTCCTCCTCTGCTTCTTATTCACCAACATCATCCTGCAGACCACCATTCTATGCCGCTTAAATACACTTTCCCCAGTCACCACTTCACAGTCTCCAATCTCCTTCAGACTGGCCCTCCTACATTGGATATAATCCACCTTTGTGCATCTTCCTCCACTCTTGTACGTCACCCTATGCTCCTCCCTCTTATTAAAATACGTATTCACCACAGCCATGTCCATCCTTTTCACAAAATCCACAATCATCTGACCTTCTGCATTCCTCTCCTTAACACCATACCTACCCATCACTTCCTCATCCCATCTGTTCACTTCACCAACATGCCCATTGAAGTCCACTCCAATCACTAGTCTCTCACCTTTGGGTACACTCACCACCACTTCATCCAACTCACTCCAAAATGTTTCTTTCTCATCCATCGCACACCCAACTTGTGGAGCATATGCACTAACAACATTCATCATTACACCATCAATTTCAAGCTTCATAAACATCACTCTATCAGACACTCTCTTCATTTCCAAAACACTCTTGGCATACTGTTCCATTAGGATAACCCCTACCCCATTTCTTCTGCCATCCACACCATGATAGAACAATTTGAACCCAACTCCTATACACTTGGCCTTACTTCCCTTCCATCTGGTCTCTTGCACGCACAATATATCAACCTTCCTTCTCTCCATCATATCAGCTAGCTCTCTCCCTATATCAGTCATACTGCCAACATTCAAAGTTCCTAACCTCAGTACTACACTCCTAACCTTCCTCCTCTCTTCCTGCCTTTGGGCATGCCTTCCCCCTCCTCTTCTTCTTCGGCCAACCGTAGCCCAATTTCCGCCAGCACCCTGTTGGCTAACAGTACTAGTGGCGGTCGTTGTTAACATGGGCCTCGACTGATCCGGTATGTAATTATGAAAAGTTCTCCGCATCAGTAATTTTTGGCAGAGGTATTACACCGGATGCCCTTCCTGACACAACCCTCCCCATTTATCCGGGCTTGGGACCGGCACAATGAAATGCACTGGCTTGTGCATCCCCAGTCACTTCATATTACCGAAATGCTGAAATATCGAATTTCAGCATTTCGGCAGTATAAAGCCGAAACCATCACAACACTGACACTTCACAATCATGAAACCAAAACATTGAACATACACAATACAGCACACAACACACAAACCATAACACCCAACCACAAAACAATTAAATACAACAAAACACCATACAGACACACACCTACACTACACAAATGCAGGGGGGCATGCCCCCCTTGCACCCCCCACTCCCCCCTACTTATATATACTAACTCCGAGATCGCACAGTCAAGAAAAAAATAATTACACACAGCCAACACACACAATAATACCTCCACCTCCCTACCATAACCCACTCGTACAAGTTAGAAAAACACTCACGCACACTCACTCACCTTAAACTGCAGACACCATCCCAAACAAGCACTTCCGCAACATACCGTATATGCATAAGCACGAATTTGACATAGTCCTATCCGCGCTTATGCAATTTCGTTATTTTGAAGTTTTGACTTCATGGACAAGACTTTCTGAAATTCGATATTTCAGCAATTTGTGTTTATGAAGTGAAATCATATATATATATATATATATATATATATATATATATATGTATATATATATGTATGGGTCCCCTTCACTACACCGACACGCCACAAAGCCGACACCCAAAACACTGAGAACAAAAAACCAAAAACACACAATACCGACAACTCACAAAACCGAACACCATAACACCAACACCCAAAATACAGACAGACAAAACGTAAACTACACATTACACACAACTATATATGCACTAACCTTAACCCAAACCCTAACCCTAAGGTCCAACACTACTGCACACTTACCCTACCCGCACCCTAACCCTAACTCACTTAACCCACCCCTAAACCTAAAGTCCGTCACTATCACACACTTACCCTACCTGCACCCTAACCCTAACTCACTTAACCCACCCTTAAACATAAAGTCCATCACTATCGCACACTCACCCTACCCGCACCCTAACCCTAACTCACTTAACCCGCCCCTAAAACTACAGTCCATTACTATCACACACTTACCTTACCCGCACCCTAACCCTAAGTCCGACAATACCGCACACTCACCTTTCCCTCACCGTAACCCTGAATCCCTCACTATCGCACACTTACCTGTCCGCTCCCTAACCCTAAATCCCTCATTATCGCACACTTACCGAGTCGCGCTCACATGTTGACCATGTCGGTGTTTCGGCTGTCGGGATTTCACCTTGTCGATCATCTGCTTTGTCGGTCTTTTGGTCTCGGTGTTTTGGGTGTCTGCTTTGTGGCGTGTCGGTGTAGTGAAGGGGACCCATATATATATATATATATATATATATATATATATATATATATATATATATATATATATATATATATATATATATATATATATATATATATATATATATATATATATATATATATATATATATATATATATATATATATATATATATATGTGTGTAACATATATAATGCCACAGGGTATTAGGGTATTAGACAAGTGAGTAATGTTATTTATTTATTGTTTTTATGTCATGAGAATTAAATGAAAATTAGTAATGGAGATCAACTGGTCAAAAAAACTCTCTATTATTGTCATATATATTCCTCCTGGAAATAACATAATCTTAGAAAATATATTTTCCTGGATTTCCTTCATCATAAAAAATTTAACTATTATTCTTAGAGATATGAATATCGACTGGGCATCCATTTCCTGCATAGAATCATCTCCCTGCATAAATTTGTTCCATTTTACCCAACTTAGCTCCACCCCTACCAGATACAATAACAAAACCAATGAAGGCAAAATCTTAGACTGGATTCTTGTCACCGACCCCTCCAAATACATAACTTCTGGTCCTATGTCCAATTCCATTAGTAACTATCTCCCTGCCTTTACTGTCCGTGCCTACCCCTCTACTACCTAAATCCATAATACCAAAATTGTACAAAATCTTTCAAAATTTAACCCCCTCTCTTTCAACAATACCCTAAAAAGCATTAACTGGAGTAGTCTTAAAACTCTCTCTTTAGATGATGCCCTTCTTCACTTCAATAATACCTTTCTAAATATCTTAGAAAGTCTAGCTCCCTCCAGAACTAAATGTATCAAAAGTAATTACGCCCCTTTGTTGACAAGACCTACCAAAGAGATCATGTCTCACAGATATAAAGCTTGGAAAATCTGGCTTAGATCTCAAAATCCATCAGACCTCATACATTATGAGCAGGTCCGAAACCAGGTTAAAAAAGATATCGCTAAAGACAAACAACTTTTCTACAACCAGCAATCTAATAGAAGACATTACCCCAAAATGTTTTGGTCTTCTATAAATACTCTTTTAAACCCTAGTGCAAAATCCAATCCCTGTCCACACCCGGAAAAGCCACATGAACAAATTGCCAATATTTTCAATGCCTTCTTTATAGACACCATAACTGCCACCTTCCCGCTACCTCTCCCAAATATTCCTATTCCCAGTACTGCAGCATCCCATTCCTCTTCTCAACTATCCTCTCCTCCATTTAATATCACATAAACCCCAGTCCAAACTACTTCAAGCACTAATACCCCACCCCTAAACTTCTTACAATAGTCTTTCCTAAATGAGTTCAATCATTCTCCCATCCCAACCTCCGTCATTAAAATATTACTCTCCAAATTAAAACTCTGTTCAAACTCATCTGACAAAACCCTGAAAAGTTTCTAAAATCGCTGCTGATTCCGTAGCCTATCCCATTAGCATCCTGATAAACAGATCAATCCAAAAATCCTATGTCCCTTGTCTGTGGAAAAAAGCAATCATTCTTCCTCTTCATAAGGGTGGCCCTTCAACTGATGTTTCCAACTTATGTCCGATTGCTACTCCCCTATCTCTAAAATCCTTGAAAAAAGTGTACAAAAACAACTACTAGATTACCTCCTTAAGAACAAGATCCTCTCCTATACACAGCAGAGCTTCCATCCAGTTCACAGCACATCTACAACTTTGAGTTCCTTTCTAGGCATAGTTAACAAAGCTAGGGATTCAGGACACATTTTGTCTCCCCTTTTCTTAGATCTATCAAAAGCCTTTGACACCATCTCACATTCTATCCTCCTATCTCAGCTGGCAAGCATAGGCTTATCTCCCCAGGCACTTAATTGGTTTAAAAGCTCTCTCTCCAATAGAGAGCACACTGTTAAATGGCAAAACTCCATTTCCCCCTATCTACTTAACCCCACAGGCATCCCCCAAGGTTCTATTTTGGGCCCCCTGTTATTTAATATTTTTATTAATAATCTCTACCTGACTATCCCACAGGGCTTCCTTGTCTAATACACAGACAACTCTACCATAGTCTGCTCTCATCCCAATGCAAACATACTTCAGGAAAAAAACCCAGGCAGCTTTTTCTGCTGTGGAGACATGGCTTCACACTAATCATCTTTCTTTTAACTCCCCCAAAAAACTAAACTTGTGATTCTCACACCCAAGAGACAATCCCATATAAACAAACCCAACCTCAACATACACTCTTTCAACTCTGCAAAAATTGAAATAGTAGCCCACATCAAATTGCTAGGCATCATAATTGACACAAACCTCAGATTTGACTTACATATTCAAAACAACATATCTAAGACCCTCAAGAAGCTAGGATTGCTATATAAACACAGTAAGTTCCTCTCCCTCCCATCTAACAAACTCTTGCACATGCATACCTTTGCCTTCTCTAACCTACAGTGTAGCATTATTAACCAATCTGCAATCTTCCCTACTATCAAAATTAGAAACATCCTACAATAAGTTTGCTAAATTTGCTGCTAACACCTGCCACTCAACTCACCACTGTATTGCCCTAAATAAATTACAATGGCCCGAACTTCCTCATCACCTGTTATTCCTCCAGCTCACAATTGCTCATAAACTTATTTACAAACCACAGGACTGTGCTGCAGTTAACTCTCTGTTCTCCTTATATAACCTTGCTAGGTCTCTGCAATCTGAAAAACAACAGCTGCTTCAAGTCCATAAACCCAAAATTCCAGCAGGACAGTTATTATACTCAAGGACCATGGACAAAAAATGGAACACCCTACCAACACCTATTCACCTTCAACATAATCTTTGCCACTTTAAAAATGCTCTTCATAACTACTTCCTCACTAACAGGATATGTAAGTGCATAATTTCCTCCTCTGCCATTACTTAATATGCCCAATGAACCTAGTAAGTTCATCTCTTCTCCATGCTAATAATCTCACCTATAGCCTAATTCTACTTAAATAAATTACTAACTACAACCTCCTCAGCTCTTCCAGACTACTAACCACCTTTATTTAATACCTTACTATTTCTAAGTCATACTCTACTTCTCCATTTAAATAAATAAATAAAACAACTGCCCACAAACTAATATTCAGTCCATCCAACTGCCTTTCCCTTTCTTCTCTATTTACACTATAGCACCCTAATAGACCTCTCTGCTCTGAAAATCAAATGCTTTTGCAAGTAAAAAAACCTAACCTCTCCACTGGTCAAATGCTCCACTCCTTTTCCACTGCTAGGCTATGGAACTCTCTACTACCTTCACTAAGATCCACTAGCTATCCATCTCTCTTCATGCTCTTGTGCTAGTTCATCGCAACCTATAACCTGATTTTATCTCTCTCCTACTACAACCCCCCCCCCTTGTTCCTTACCTCCATCCTATATTACCTAGTAAAACTTCACCTTTATCCCTGGAAAATAATCTATTTCTGTACCTATGTATACATGTATTGTCAGTAGATAGATTTATGTACAGCTGCATTGCCTTTTTACTTTGTTAAAAACTTTGTTTACTGTTTAAAACTTGTATTTGCCAATTGAGTTTTTATCAAATGTATGCATTGTATAAATCATTGTAGAGCTTTTCTCCCCGGGCTTCCACTGAAAATGGATACATTTTGGCCCAGTGGACCTTCCCAGTAAACAAATGCAAATAAATAAAGACATAAATAAATAAATAAATAAATAAATAAATAAATAATATACTTATTCCGGTAGTTTTCCTACCTTATAGCGTTTTCTTTTTCACCAAAATAGTTTGTCAGATAACTCCCATTAAGTTGATTTCTTTGGTTCCAGCAACTAATGTTGTCCATTTTGTCAAGAGTAGCCATTGTGGTCTCTCTATACTTTACTGTGTTGTTGGTCCTTTATGTTTCAATTAGCTTCCCCACCCACTTCCTCCATTTCTTCTTGTCAAAAATAATGTTTATTACATTGGCTAAGGTATTTGAGTAGGGCCAATTACTTAAAATTATTACAACAAAAGCAGTTCCAGCCTGTTAAGTTTTGAAATTTTATTTATCTATTCCAGCAGGAACTGAGTGTGTTCACTCACTTAATGCTCTCATGCTTGTGGCAATTACTATCATCAGTCAATTTGCTTCCCTCATAACTATGCTTGACATTTTATTTTTTAGAGTTGTGATTACTTCTTCACCGTTTTTTTTTCAACGGCCATCTATTCACTTTAGTTATTTTTGAGCTATTCATATCTGTAAAGTAATTCACAGTATACAGTGTTGAATTGATGTGATATAGGCATTTGTGGTTCTCAGTCATTTACTCCTTCCCATCACGTTCTGTAATATAAAGTATTGCAACATTTATACTTTAAGATTGAAGTTTATTACATGACTTCTCAATAGGGAATTAATACCTTAGATTTTAAAATGGTAATTAAAAAAGATCAATCCTCAGTTTTTGAATTATGGTTTTAAACTGACAGGGCAGATTATATTTGTGAATAGGCTGTGCATTCACCAGCTCTAAACATGCCAGCTTATGTTGCAGCAGTTATTGACATGCTAATCAGCATGGTATTAGCTGCTCAATGATTTTGTTGCTGATAAAGACAAAGGTGGGGAGGTATATGAAATCAGCTTCCATAAAGATACTGTTCTTCCTTGTATCAGTCTTGTTTCTCAGCAGTTAAGATGTGTTGCATGTATCACAAAAAAAAGTTACAAACAGAATGGGCATGCGTGTTTATACAGACACACACACATTTATTTATTATTAAAAGGGACTTTTATGTCAGAAAAAGCCCTCTTGTGACCTTCCATTAAACAAATGTTGCATACACAGCTCTTCATGCTACTTCCTTTCATTTAATAACAGTCACGCTCTAATAATAATAATTTATATTAAGTAATTTGGTCCAGTTTTCTGATAGTACATTTTACGAATATTGAGTCATGCCCTAAGCCATGGTACATTTTATGAATATCAAGTTATACCCTAAGCACCTCCCTTTATACAGCAAGTCAATATTAGGGTTGTTCTGTTGGCTGTCAAATCCATCCAGCAGTTAGTCAAGTGGCTTTCAGTTCAAATTATTTAAAAACTATGAACACTAACGTACTTAATACAGAAAGGCCTAAAGTAGAACAGGGTGTTATCAGGTCAATAACAAAGACAACAAGTAAATTACAGAGTAGTTGGGCATGTTTTATATATCATATCATTATCATTTAATATATGCACAAGGAAAAACATTTTGGTATTCAGTTTTGTGGCTATAAGGTATGTTTTCAGAGCTGGTAATGATGCTGTGTGATAGATTGACATACAGATTGATAAATACACACATTGACAACATTAATTATTTCTTAGGAATGGTTGCATTAGGTTAAAGTTTATCATGAGTATTAGTTTTCATAGAATTCTCATTTTATTTGTAAGTTTTTATTTCAGACTAAGTTGTTATTATTCACCCACATTGTCTTTTTCTTTTATTTATTTTTATTTTACTTTATAATAGGACAATGACCCTGTTGTAGGAGTTGAAGTAAAGATGGGGTTGCATTGCAGAGAAGGTTTGTGTTTTCTTTGAGGAATTTTCAAGGGGGAAAAATGACCAAATGTCTGTGCCTGTACAGGTCAATCAGAAAAGAGGCAGCAATCAAACATGTGACTTAGAAGCAAATGAAGAAGGCCCAGCTCCAGAGAGGCCAAAAACAAAAATGAAGAAAAACACACCAGCATCTGTTGTAAAAGAGACAGTATTGGCTAATCCTATAGGGACAGAATTAACTGGGAAGGTACAAGTAGATGGGGAGGATCAAATTCAGCAAGCTGATGAATATTTAAATTAATTCACAGAAGCGTTATGTAGTGAAGAGAGATTCCAGTTGTCTTAATTGGCAGTTTGGAACTTGACTTTTTAAAAAAGCTCTTAAGTTCCACACAATTAAAAAATGGTAGATGGCAATATAAGCTTTGCAGCATCAGTTCATTCAGATAAAGCTCCGAATGAAGCAGCTTCTTTTAGGAATATTGTGAGTGCAAATCACATGGGTTTGTCCATTACTTTGCATATCATGCAGATGGAAGAATAAAACATTTGAAATGAAGAATACATTGAGTTATTTGTTGTTTATACTTAGAAATATTTTTTCAGAATAATGGATGTGGAGTTGTTATGGTCAAAAGGTTTAGCAGAGATTCTAGCTATATTCGTTAGGCATCAGCCCTGATATTTTAAAGTTAAGACTTAACATAATTCGGTTTTGGGCTTCATGTTTTTTACTGTGATAATTTTACTGTAGAAAAAGAGCTGTTATAATCCTTCCCTTTATTGCTTTATTTTTATCATCATCAGAGAGGTACACTTTAAAAGCAGTCTGTCATGAATGTGTATGACCAAAAAATCATATAGCTCAAGGCTGCTGCTAAAAGTTTAAGGTGGGATGAAAGCATGGGGTCAAATGGCTTAGTGTCATGATTGATAAGCCTACAACCAACTTCATGCAAGCACATAATTCAAAATGTCCTAAGGTAAAGTAATTTTGGGAAATTGCACCTAACCTGCATTCAGATTTCCGCACATATGCAGCATTTGTGAAAGAAGGCATTCTGTGTTCAAGTCTCTGCTTAAAGAAAGTAAGGGCAGCTTATTAGTTAATACATCAACATTTAAGCTCAGTAGTGTACCGATTTTCACTTGGAGAGCGGCAAACCCTACATTCAAGGATTCAATAAAAATAACTCCTTGCATAGATTCAAACAATCCATCATGGAATCAAATGTCCACAAATGTGGGCTCTTTATCTTCTCTACTGCAAGAATATCTTACTAGCCAACATGTCTGTGAACTGCTAAATGTTTTTTAAATAGGGGGTTTTAATCAAGTCTATTGCCCATGCCATCCCAGCTTTTTCTAAGACTTTGAAATCTTCAAAAAGTAAGGAACACATAGTTAAGGCCTTGTTAAATAAAGAGATTATTGAAAAGTCAGGATAATTGGTCCTTTTCAGGCTCCTCCTATTTGAGACATTTACAATCTCTGCCCTTGGTCTGGTGCCCAAAACAGGAAGGGGAATTCAGATTATTATGCATTATGCATATTTTACTGAAGGTTATTTTGTTAAGCATGGTATCAGTGAAGAAAGTATTCTGTATTTTTCATTTGACAATGCCATTCAATTTATCTACAGATTCAAAGATCCCTGGTTGGGAAAGATTGACATTGAAGCCACATTCTAGCTCATTCCTATTTACACGCAAGACTGGCATGCATTTTAAAGGTAATTTCTACTTCATCCTGGATATGCCAGTAGGTTGTTCTGTGGCTTGTGCCACCTTGGGGTATTTTGATTCTGCTTTATTGTGGTGCTGGGAGCAAATGTCTCTAGTGCATGTGGGGATCCATCATTTTGATTATTTCCGTATCACTAGAGGAGGTGAAACTGGTGATACGGTCAGTCTTCAAGCATTTTTGGATCTTTGTAAGGATTTTGAAGTACTACTGATGCTGACACACAATAATATTGAGGATCCTTCAAAAATAATTACTTCTTAAGGACTGAGATGGATGCCTCTGCTTCAACTTTCCAACTATCAGAGCAAGTTAGAAAATATATCATTTTAGGTAAGGAAGTTTTTGTCTTTCAATAAAGTTACAATTAGACAAGTAAATGGTAGGATTGTTGACTTCACTCATGGAGCCATTGTTCAAGGCAGGATTTTTATCTGCTCGCTAGATAACCTTTCTCGGAGCTGGCCATAAAAAGCATCAAAAAGTCAGGATAAACAGTTCTGATTCATGGTAATGATCAAATTTGCTTCTGTATTATAACAGCTGTTTATTTTTTCAAGAGAACTTGGTGTCCAATAATGCACTTCAACTATTTACTGATGCAACTGGAGGTAGTGGTACGGAGGCAGATTTCAATTGCCAATGACTTTCAACCCCTTGGCTCCAGCCTTGTACAAAAGAGAGGAAGAAAAACATTATATATTGAGAGATTACGCCTATCTGAGTTGTGTTTGTATGGCAGAAGCAGGTTAGAAACAAGAATGTCATTTTCATATCAAACACTGAAGCAACTGTAAATGTTTTAATCAAAACAATCCTCCAAACCAATCTGGGTTAACTCTGTTTTAAGGTTGCTTGCTTTGTTTAGTTTTCATGTAAACATTTCATTCTCTGCAAAAATATACCTGGCAAGCACAATGCATTAGCTGATATTTTCTCTCTCTTGCAGGAATCATGTTTTAGACAAATGTTTTCCACTGCTGAGGAAAATAAATGACAAGTAGTTTGCTGTTGAGCCCTTAGTCAGATCAGCATTAAATCATTTCATGCGATTTCATAATTCTCTGCAGTATGAGCAAAAATCTGGTCTTGTCACCTATTTGACTTATTGTTGCTTGCTCAGGTTTCTGCCCTCCACTGGTAAGATTAACTTACCTGCAATAAGTTTATTTTCCATTATCTTTAATTTGATTGACAGAACTAGGCACTAGGGATTACTAAGGATTTACAAAGGCTGGGAAAGACTATGGGGTCATCAGGCAGATTTCCTTGCCCCATTGGCTGTCAGCTATTGAAACCCATGCTGTCAGCATGTCCCCTTCTTACCAGGTGTGTGTGCTTTGGGCAATATTATTTGCATGACTTCACTTTTTTCCAAAACCCTTTTGCCTTGAAAAAAAAAACTTAAAAAATCCTTCCTTAAATAATACAATCATTGAAGTTACCCCACATACAAAGCTACTTGGCATGACAGTTGACAACAATCTTAAATTCAATTTACATATCCACAATGGAATCAAGAAAACCCATCAAATACTAGCCACACTACATAGAGTAAAGAAATTCCTTACAGACTCTGCCAACATAATTCTAGCTACCACTTATCTCTTAGCTGCTTCAACAAAGTATTACTTTAAGGGTATGCACACTTATGCAACCAGCTTATTGTACATTTTTTATTTTTTATATTTTTCCCCTAACAGATTTGTTTGTTTTTCAATTACAATGTACAGGTTATAGGTCACATTAAAGGTCCCCTTCCAACTCCTAACCATTTCTCTAAAGCCTCTTGCAACCAAATCAAAACTGTTTCTCCCTCTTACTTCATGTCACAAACCAAAGGTTCTCCTCTATTCTCCCTCTACTGGGCTTGCTCTAGCAGGAGACATACACCCAACCCTGGACCCACAACTAGTAATAATCTCTTTCCCCCTACCTCTTCAAATAGAACCAGCCATAAATACCTCAAACTCATTACCATTAACGCCCAGAGTGTAAAAAACAAAATAACAAACTTACATGCTTGGCTAAATCATACTCTACCTGATATAGTAGCAGTCTCAGAAACATGACTAAAACCCCACATTACTAACTCTGAAATTGTACCCCCTGGCTTTCAAGCTCTTAGATTCGACCGCCAAAACAAAAAAGGAGGTGGAGTAGCCTTAATCTATAACAGCCTACTGAACCTCTGTCCTTACCAAAATCCTATTCCTCAGTTCAACAGTGCCGAACTAGTCATAGGAATCCTCAAAATGAATAACTATAAAAGTATCTGTATTATGGCCATCTATATCCCCCTGGTGACAATACTTCCACCCTAGAAAACATTCTCTTATGGGCCTCAACTAACATTAACCTAGAGACTTATATTCTAGGTGATGTCAACATCGACTAGAATAAAATTAGCAACAGTAATCCCACTCTATCTATCAATCTATGTAATTTTACCCAACTAATAAACAACATTACCAGACCTAACAGAAATACCCCCCCAGGGTCCTTCCTGGACTGGATCTTAGTCTCCCACCCTAATAAGATCTCTGACTCTGGTATACTACCACACACAATGAGTGACCATATCCCAGCCTTCATTCACCGAGCTGCCCAATACACCCCTCACCAACACCAATATGCCCACACTCGCAACCTCACTAACTTTAACCCTTCTATATTTTCCAAAACCCTTAAACTAACAAATTGGGATATTTTAAAAACACTTCCACTAGATGAAGCCATAGACGTCTTCAATACTACCTTCCTAGGAATCCTAAACTCCCAAGCCCCACCTCGAACAAAACAAATAAAATACAACTCTGCCCATTGGCTATTAACGGACACTAAATCACTTATGCTACAAAGAGACAAAACATGGAAACTCTACAACAAAAATAAACTCCCAGCTACCCTCCTTCAATATAAACAACTCCGTAATCTAACCAAAAAGCTTATCACAAATGATAAAAAATCTTACTACACCAAACTACAGTCTACCCACTCCAAAAATCCAAAACAATTCTGGAACTCCATCAACTCTCTTTTGCACCCTGGTACTAAATCCAATCCCTGTCCTGACAACAATAAAACTGTCACAAAAATAGCAACCATTTTTAACTCCTTCTTTACTAACTCTATAGCTGAACTTACTAAGACCTTTCCCAACTGTTTCCCCTCCCATACCCCTAATTCCCCTTCCCTCTCCTCTCCCGAATCCTGCCCTCCTAATCCTCCTCCCACTTTTTAGCTAAAACCTGTCTCAACATCCTATATCAAAAACTTCTTTCCAAACTTAAGCCATGCTCCAATGTCCCTGACAATTTTCCCTCACTCTTTCTCAAGCTTTATGCAGATGGTATAGCCATCCCCATAAGCATTCTCATCAATAGATCCATCCAGGAATCTTACGTTCCCAAATTATGGCGAGCCGCCTACATCTTGCCCCTTCATATAGGAGGCAAAAATAATAGCATAGCTAACTTTCACCCAATAGCCATTCTTTCCCCAATTTCAAAAGTTCTTGAAAAATGTATCCACCTGCAACTTATGCCCCACCTCCTCAATAACCAACTCCTCAACCCTACTCAACATGACTTCCGTCCTGGCCACAGTACTATAACTGCTCTCCTCTCCTTCTTAGCCATTGTTAACCATGCCTATGACTCTGGAGAAATTGTCTCTACTGGCCTTCTCGACCTATCCAAGGCATTCAACACTATATCCCATACACACCTTCTCAATCACCTTGCTAACCTCAATCTCTCCCTAGATTCACTTTCATGGTTCAAAAGTTATCTCTCTGACAGATCCCAAGCTGTGAAATGGCAAACTGGTACCTCAACCTTCCTACCTACCCCTACCAGAGTTCCCCAGGGTTCTATTCTCGGACCAATGCTCTTTAATGTATTCATCAATGATTTTCACTCTGCCATTCCAAACACTCAAATAGTGCAATATACAGATGACTCCACTTTAGTCTGCTCTGCCCTTAGCTTTCACGAACTTCATACCAAAACCCAACTGGCCTTCTCAACTACAGAGAACTGGATGCTTCAAAACAATCTCTCCATTAATGCCAATAAATCCAAAATCATTCTTTTCTCCCCCCACAAAAGCCCTCCCTCTTGACAAGCAATCTTTCAAGATCACCAGCCATACCCACTCCCCTTTAGAAGTTGTTTATTTTGCCAAACTTCTTGGGGTTACCATTGATGAACACCTGAAATTCAATACACATGTCCAACTAAATATTAAAAAAACCCATCAGAAGCTCGGTATGCTATATAGAAATGCTCACTTTCTCTCCACAGCTACAAGACAAACCCTCACCACCACCTATTTACTCCCATCTCTCTTGTATGGTGGTCCACTTCTAACCAAACTCTCAGCCTCCATCTCCTCTAAACTTGAAATCTGCTAGAACAAAATCGCCAAATTTGCTATTAATCCACTCACTCCACCCACCATTGCACCCCTCTTCTCAGTCTGCAGTGGCTAGAACTTCCTAATCATCTTGACTGTCTTCAACTTACTACAGCCCACAAACTAATCTTTAAACCCACTGCATGCCCTGCTCTAACTAATATCTTGCCTTCCTACACACTGCTCCGACCCCTAAGATCAGCCCATCAAAATCGACTTTCAGTACACAAACCTAAACGACCCCCTGGCCAGTCTCTCCTATCTTATTCTATAGCAAAAAAATGGAATTTTCTCCCTCACCTGCTAATAAATACTACAAACTCTGAAATCTTCAAATCCCTACTCCATTCCCACCTCTCCCAAAACTGGAAATGTAATTGTATTCTTCCTACCTAAATTCCACTAATGTCAGCTAGACATGATATCCTTCAAGCACCTCTACATCATTCTGTTCCACAGCTCCCCACCCTCAGCTTCTATCATATATTGAATTTTCTCCCCTGTATACACTCTATGTATATGCTGTATATATGTTCCCATCCCTACTCTCTGTAAATGACTCTACATGCAAATGGCTCTTTGACCTTGAACGTAATTTGAATCTTCCTCTAGTTCTTCTTCTTTTCCTTTGCCTGTCTTTTTTTTCTCCTCCTCATTACACTACTTCTCATTTAACTATTATTTTATGTATTTCATATGTATGTGTGTTTTTTTCTGCATTATTCTATGCAATTTGTACAAATGTATAATTCCTTGCTTGCTTGTTTTAATTGTAATCTGTGCAATTGCTTGTCTTAATTGTTTAATTTTTGCAATTGTTTTTAATGTGGAGCTTTTCTCCCCGGGCCTCCGCTGAAAGCAGGCCCTATGACCCCAGTGGACCTCCCCGGTTATCAAACTGGAAATACATATATAAATAAATAAATAAACAAAGGTGGGAAAAGTTTTGAAATGATTTATTGTGGTCTCATTTTTTATATCACAAAAAACATTTTAACAGGGGTATATACACTTTTTATATCCACTGTATCTTGCTTCTTAAACAAATGCATTAACTCAGCTATACATGACAAGACTAAAACCAGTTTCTTTCAAAAAACAAGCCACCCTGGTGGACCGTAGGTATAAATAAGTTTATACAACAAAGGAAAAACTGATATGTAAGAACAAGAGGGAACTTACTCAACAGAGGAAGAATACCCTCCACAGCTTGAAAAAGAAAATCAGATATACTATAAAGTCCTCTAAGGCTAGTTATTAGACTAAATTAGCATCCCTAGCTAAAGACAACCATAATGCATTTTTAGCTACATCCAAAACCTAAAATAGAATGCCCAGCTGCATGCCAAACTTTATAGTGGATGGTACCATTCACAATGAGCCTGAGAAAATTTCCAACCTGTTAGCTGACTTTGGCAATAACGTCATCCCCTTCCATCTCCACCAGTCATACCCCAAAGCATTCCTGACACCAATCCTCTACCGAGTATCTCCAATGATCAGGTTATACATGTGCTCTCCAATGCCAAAAACACAGCCTCTATGGGACCATCTCAGGTTGCTTACTAACAATCTAAAACAAAACCTAGCAGAGCCACTTGGCATTCTCTTTAACCACAGCCTAAGCACTGGCTTTGTTCTGGCAGATTGGAGAACAGTAACAATAATTCCCTTGCATAAAAGGGGTCCACCAACTGACCCAGGAAACTAACGACCCATAAGCCTAACTAGCCGAATCTGCAAGGCCATGGAAATAATCATCATGGACCTTAAAAACAAGGACGCAGTTGATCTTCAAACTCTTGACCTGACCCAGTTTGGTTTTATCATGTGTAGATATTGCTTATTTAACCTGGTGGACTTCTTTGAGAATGTCACCAAAGCCTTAAATGAGGGCAAAGCAGTACACACCACCTATCTTGATTTAGCCAAGGCTTTTGACACAATCCCCCATTCAGGGATCATTGAAAAACTTTCCCAGCTGGGGATTAACACATACCTCACTAGATGGGTAGCCATTTAGCTCACTGACAGAATGCACACTGTCAAAGTTGGGGAGTCCACCTCCACCAGTAGACCAGTTACCAGGGGTGTACCACAAGGATCTGTGCTGGGCCCTCTACTGTTCGGAATCTATTTCTCTGAGGTCCAGGTGAAACTAGATGGCATGTGGCTTACCACGTTTGCAGATGACTGCAAACTGGGAGCAATTATTGAATTCCCCAATGATGTAAACATATTACAGAAGGGGCTGATGCAGACAAATGATTGGTGCCAATATCACAGACTAAAACTAAATGCAAAAAAAATTGTCATTATCCCCTTTGGCAAAAAAAGTAATCCCTGCTAATTATGATATAGATAACACCCCTCTAAGCTCAAAAATAATGATGCAAGACTTGGGAACACAAATTGATAGGAATCTGAACTTCGATCACCATGTGTCCATGGCAGTAACTAAAGCCTTCAACATTGCGCATCTCATAAATAAGGGCATCACATCCTAGACTAAGGAGGTTATAACTCCACTTTACTTGACTCTTATCAGACCACTAATTGAATACAGTGCTCCCTTCTGTATGTATCTCACCAGATACGTGCAGCAACTGGAGAGATCATAGAGCTTTCTAACCAAAAGAATCCAGGGCCTCCAAAAAGTGACTTGCATGAAAAGACTGAAAGCCCTGTCACTGTACTCTGTATCATACAGGCTGCTGAAAGGTGACCTGTGCCTGGCCTACAGAGCAGTCTCTGACTCTACCCTAATGGAAACGCTACATATCCACAAATCAAAGGGGACAAGAGTCACTCGCTCCAAGGATTTCAACCTAGCCTGTGACATTAACAAAACATGTTGGAGAGACAGTTATATCTCCCAGAGATTCCCACTCTCTGGAATAAGCTCCCACTTTACATGTAGCAGAGCTCCTCAATAACCCTATTTAAGCACAACCTTTACAATTGATTGGGTGACCTAAATTCATCCTGGGGTTACACCTATGTCCCTCATGGTCAGGGGTAGTCAGTGATGATTATAGAATTGATTTGCTAGCATTGACCATCTATCTATGGTCAATTAGGCTACATGAGTTTTTACACGGCTAGGCTTGTAAAGGCCCTGCGGCCATTAGCCTAGTTACCTCCTATGAACCTATAAAATATATAGATATCAATATGTAGAACTTTAGTATTTTTGTTGACCTTGTTCTTTAAATTTAAATTTTGATTGTTACTTCAGTGTTACATGTGACAATTTCATTTGCACTCCAGAATTTACAGGAGGTTAATTTATTGATATGGTGAAGTTATGTGTGTTTTATGGTCAAGAAAGGGGTGGGGACAGGCTGTTCCAACCTAGTGGGTGGTCATTGTGTGTCCTTTACCCCCTGTATCCCCCCCTAGTTTTCCTGGAAGTGTACAATATCAAATATGTATGACATTGGATAATGGTAATGCACCTGCAGTGGCCAGTTTTGTTAAAGAGGTACATTCTTTAAATCACTTGGAGGCAAAGGCAGGCATCCAGGAGGGCTTTATGTTACACCACTCAGAAATATGCTCATGGTTAACGGTAGGAGTATGGAATGCAAAGTTTCATGGTTAGTTTTGTCATAATTCTAGATATTTACAGTTTATTTGTGATTTGTGAACAAGTAAAGTGAAAACATTTACCTAAGCTGTTATTCGATAAATCACATGGTCACAGCTGCAGTAACAGGCTTGTGTGTCTTTTTTGGGTGAGGGATATGGACAATTATGTTTTTCTGAGATGGCTTCCTAGTTTTGAAATGTTGTTGCTTGCTAGTTTGTCTGTCATAACTAATCAGTTCTGTCTAGCTAATGATGTCATTATAGTTCAAATAACTTGAGATGTAATGGGATGGCTTCCTTAAGTTTCAATGTGCCTACCATGTGTCTCTCTGAGCAACTGACTTAGACAGCGGGTGCATGCTGCCCCAAAAAGGGATAACTTATGCATCATGGATTTCACAAAAAAACAATAAATAAAACAAATAAAACTGTGATAGATAGACAGACAGATGAATGAATTCTGAACTGCAATTTATTCTCAAATAGATTTTTGGTGATGTGTCTTTAATGTAACTGAATAAAAAAAATCCCTTACACTTTGTAAAATGAGGTACATTAAGTATTATTTAACAGTACTGGCCAACATGTCCAAATACCCCTGGGAGTTTTGGAAAATGAACCACACTGCGCACATTATCAATCAGTACTCTGTTTCTTCAACATGTAAAAGGGTTTATGATTTTGGTGACATAATCCAGACTGAGCATCTTTTATTTCTGTACTTCACTCTATTTGGCCAGTTCACACTGACATGATATTTAGTTATAATTTCCAGAAATAAAGTTAAAGCTTACTTTCAGGTACCCATAAATGATCTACACAATTGTCAGTAACTGAACATATTTTAGGATGCATGTGTTTTGTCACCATGAAATTAATAAGAATATGATTCCTCCATTAGGCTTAGTCAAATCAATGTTATCAAGTAAGAGTGAGTATAAAGAGTGAAATCAGAAAATTGTGGGGGAAAGGATGCTCCCCCTTTTCCACAAGGCATTGTGATATTTGCTGTTAACATATTTAGAGATGTGAGTGTAGGTATGTGAAGGGGAAATTTCTTTGGAATAAAAATGCTTTATTATTTTTTTTCAAAGCTCTTGCTATCTACTGTCAACTTTGTTTGTGTATTAGCACTGTGGTACATAGGTTCATAGGTGTGTACTAGGCTAATGGCCCAGGAACCTTTACAAGCCTAGCACATAGAAGTGATATGGCATCGTGCCACCCGACATTAGTTCCCAGTGCCTCTATCAAGTAGAGCCAGTGGAGTGATCCCCAGGGTGAATTTTCTATTTCCCATCAACCCATCAAGATTTCTTTTGAAGAGGGCCAGTGAGGTGCTCTGCTTGACATGTATGGGAAGTGTATTCCAGAGCATGGGCAGTCTCTGGGTGAGGAACCTGTCCCTCCAGCATGTTCTGTTGATTGTGGTAATGAGGTTGAGGTCTCTGAAGTGTGTGGTGTGGAGGGATTGGGATTTCTTTAGCTGTAGCATTTCTAACAGAGCTGTGTCAGACATGGCTTTGTAAGTCAACCATAGATCGCCTCTTAGTAGACGATATGAGACAGAGAATAGCTGGAGGTTTTTGAGTCTGTCCATGTAGGACATGTGTTTAAGGCCTAGGATCCTCTTCGTGAGGTACTTTTGTGGCCTTTCCAGCTGTTGCATGTGTCTAGTGAGGTATATGCCAAATGGGGCATTATACTCAATGACTGGCCCAAAGAGGGAAGAGTAAAGCGAGATAATGACCTCTTTCTTCCTGGATGCAAACCCCTTGGTAATGAGATGTGCCACATAGAAGGACTTTCTGACCATGGTGGCAATGTGGTGGTTGAAGGAGAGGTTGCTGTCAACCTGTGCCCCCAGATCTCTTATAATTTCTTCAGTATTCAGTGGGCTCCCATTGATGTGGTAATTAGTGGGAACCGAGTTTTTCCCAAAGGGGATGATGACGCATTTTTTGGCATTAAGCTTAAGGCCATGGTTTCGACACCAGTCATTGGTGTCAGTGAGGCCTTTCTGTAGGATGTCTACATCACTTGGGAAGTTAATAATGGCTCCCAGCTTGCAGTCATCTGTGAACTTGGTCAGCCAGAGTCCCTCTGTGTTGGCCTGGACTTCTGAGAAGTAGATGCCAAACAGGAGAGGACCCAGGACCGATCCCTATGGGACTCCACTCGTGACTGGTCGGCAGTCTGACTTGGAGTCCGCTATTTTCACACTGTTGGTTCTGTGAGCCACTTTGCAACCCACCTAGTGATATAGGGGTTGATGCCTAGTTTGGTGAGTTTATCAATAATTTCTGAGTGGGGTATATGTGGTGTAAGATGTTTCACAGAAATAATATGAATGTAATATTTCTCTATGCCAAAAACTCGTTATTTATGCTCTGTGAGAAAGAGCAAACATTTTAAAATGAACAGAGGGGAAATAGCAAGTTAAAAAGGTCACAGAATTCTAACAGTACCTCTCTTTCCACATTTCCTACTATACCCTTATTGCACCAGTTTGAACTGTCCTTCACATAATATTTAAACAGATGAATCTAATAGCAATATATCTGCAGCTACAGCAGACCATGTCTTATGCATAGTTTCCTGAAAACATGCAAATAGTTTTTGCAAATACGATTTAATGTTATATTAGGCATAACAGCAGTATTTTAAGTCTTATATTTAGCAAAACTGTAGCATTTAAATCTCAATGATCACAAATGTTGAATTCCTTCTAAAGATTAATTGACTAACAATGATTTGGCTATTACAGATAGAAGACATTATTCATCATTTAACATTTGCAATATTCAGTTTCTGTCTCATTGAAAACCATTGCATGGTGCTGTAGCAAGTTTTAGCTAAAAAGCATTTAACTTCTTAACATTTAAGTAATGACAAAATGATTATCATAAATTCTGAAATGAAGATAAGGGAGTAAATTAATTGTGAGTTTAACATTTCATCCTCTTCCTTTTCACATTTAATTTACGGTAGATATTTTTACCTTCTTAATCCATTCACATTCAGGGCCTCCTGAGAAAAGAAATCCGGAAAATTGAAAAGGGACTTCTAACTGTTACTGAATACTAATAATATGAAAATGGACTAAGTATATCCCTATGGTATTTAATATGACCTATAGAAAAAGTAGTCATTTGCCAGCTAAACTCAGAAGCTGCTCTTATGGAACCTCTTTCAGTATAGAATTATAATGCTAAATATTAGCAAACTCTGCATAACTACATTGAACAATCAGTGATGATCAAGCAAACAATGGAGTGAAAATAAAACATAGTTACTGACTTCTGGATCTTTTCTGCCTGGCACTATTCCTTTATTATCCCATTTAATCAGACTGAAAATAGAATTAATATTTGCTGGAAAGAAATGATTAAAACAAAGAATAATATATAAAACTGCATAAAACATCTTATTTAAAATGTTTGCGTGCATAATCATATTATGTTGTATTTATAACAGCTAGAAACAAACTTGGACTGAGTTTGTTAGTACATGATGGAGTTAAATAGTTTTAAAAAATGTTGATGGAGACAGCCCTTAAAAAAAAAAATAAGAACCCAAAAACCATTAACACATTACCTGAGTAAGCACACTGGATACACATTCTCTTTTCAGAGGTTACCTGGGTACATCATCTTTGGTGCAGGTTGTGGGTTCTACTCCTACAACAAGCAGTTGGATTAATTTTCCAGTACTGACACTGTAGTACAGCATAAAGGTGGTGCTTAACTCCTGAGTGTACCATCCTTCAGATGAGACATAAAACTTAGGTCCCATCTGCTTGAGTTGGTGGTAGAGCTGATGGAGGTAACAGACCCCATAGCAGCAATTGAAAAAAGGAGGGGAAGTTCCCAAACCCTGGCCAAATTTCCCTAGTATTATAAATACCACCTTGGGTCTCAATTGAAAAGAGGCTTCTAGCCTGGTGGGACAGACAACGTCAATGGATGGATGGATAGACAGACAGATAGATAACTAAATAAATAAATAAACAGATGTCTGGTTATGAGTTTTGTTCATACAATATGCAAAATGGAATGTATGAGTATCACACCAAGCACTGCTGAGATGTCTTAGTTTAGGAACATGGAGTAATAATACTGAGTTACTTATAAATAAGGTTTGAAGGCATGAGGGCTTGCTTTTTGTATCATCATCAGCTGAAGGAGCTTGAATCATGTGAATTGATAGATTCTAAAAAGTGTGCAGAGATACAAGCAGGCTGCTCTGTCAGAAACATCATGCAAACCATGCATGCTTCTCTTGATCCTTGCTTCTGATATGACAAATATTAACCAGTAATTTTCTGCACTATTAGTGTACCGTATAGTTAGGGAATATATGAGTGAATGACTGCAGATAATTTGAAATATAAAAGGTAAAGCTTTACACAATCTCCACTGCTACAAAACTAGTTAACATGAAAGACACTGCCTTACACAACCTGCCTTGTGTCCAGCGTAGTGTACTGAGAGGGAGGAAGGAAGCAGTATATGTCTGTTTCATATAATTAGAATCCTTGAATGTAAATTTTCTCAAGTCACTAAGTTTAACAGTCTGAGTAAGGGGCATTAGTAAAAGCATACCTCGGGGTATTTCTGTAAAGTCGCAATAGCAGGCACATGCACTTACCCCTCACTAGGACACATGACTATGTAAAACAGAAATGTCTCTTGCCATGAAAATATTACTTTAAGGGTACAACAGCTAAAGAATATTAAACCAGTTAAAAATGACAATTGCCAGATTTTACAAGAAAGCAAAGGATTTGTATCTAAGCTAGGCCACTCTTGAGAATGCTATTCAGACTTTTTTTTTAATTGTAATGACTATTCACTTTCAAGCCTTTAGTAGATGTCAAAGACTTTATATCTGAGTTTGGTCTATGTATGATTTATTACACGGAAATTAAAAGTAGTTCAAAAAAGACAAGCATAGACTGTATGGTATTTCTTCATTACCACTTCATTATAAACAGATCATCTTTTTATAGGTTCATAGGTTCATAGGTAGGTACTAAGCTATCTGCCCAAGGACATTTATAAGCCTATCCAGAATGTGTTGGCTTTCACCTCCCTTTAAAATTACTTTCCTGGGCCTCTGTCTAGCAGGGCCATTGAAGTGAGCCCCGGGGTGAATTTACGATTTCCCATCCACTCGTCAAGATTTCTCTTGAAGAGTGTTAGTGAGGTACTCTGCCTAACATAAACAGGGATTCTATTCCAGAGCGAGGAAAGTCTCTGGGACAGGAATCTATCCTTCCAGCATGTCCTGTTTATTGTTGTGTTGAGGTTTAATTCACTGGAGCATGTGGCTCTCAGAGATTTGTTTTTTTTTGAGCTGGAGCATGTCCATTAATTCCGGGTTGGACATGGCCTTATACGTCAGGAGAGATCACCTCTGAGCAGGCGGTAAGCAACTGAATAGAGCTGGAGTTTCTTTAGTTGAGCTGCATAGGGCATCTGTTTAAGGCCCATGATCCTCTTGGTGAGGTACTTCTGTGGCCTTTCCAGCTGTTGCAGGTGTCGAGTAAGGTACATTCCAAATGGGGCATTGGACTCTATTATGGGCCTAATGAGTGATGAGTAGAGGAGCACAATGACCTCTCTTGATCTAGATGTGAACCCTTTCGTGATTAGGTGGGCTACATAGAAGGAATTTCTAACCACTTTGGCAATGTGGTTATCAAAGGAGAGATTGCTATCTACCTGGGTCCCCAGGTCCCTAATTACATCTTCCGTACTTAGTGGATTACCACCTATGTGGTAATTCGTGGGCACTTTGTTTTTCCCAAAGGGGATGACTATGTATTTTTTAGCATTTAGCTTGAGGCCATGGTTCTGACACCAGGTATCTGTCTCTGTGAGACCCTTCTGGAGGATGTCTGTGTCAGCCGGAGAGTTGATTATGACCCCAGTTGGAAGTCATCTGTGAACTTGGTTAACCATAGTCCTCCCGTGTTTGCCTGTACCTCGGAGAAGTATATACCGAACAGGAGGGGTCCCAGGACCGATCCCTTTGGGATGCCACTTGTGACTGGTTTAGATTCGGACATGGCACCTGCAACTCTGACCATGTGTGCTCTATCCATGAGCCAGTTGGCAACCCATCTCATGACATAGGGTTTAATGTTCAAGCTGGTGAGTTTTCTATGATGCCAGAGTGAGGAATGGTGTTGAAAGCCTTAGCAAGGTCCAGGTAGGTTGTGTGGACAACCTTTCCTTCATCTATGGCCTTAGTAACTGTTTCAAAGAAGTCAACTAGATTTAGGAGGCATGATCTGCCTTTAACAAAGCCGAATTGAGTAGGGTCCAGTGTCTGGAGGTTCCCAACGTCTCTGTTTATGAGATCCATGATGATTCACTCCATAGCCTTGCAGACCAGGGTAGTCAGGCTTATAGGGTGATAGTTCCCAGGTTCTGTTGTGGCACCACCTTTGTGGAGCGGGATGACTGTAGCTGTATGCCATTCTTTGGGTACATAACCTGTGGAAAGGCTGAGTTTGAACAGTGAATTTAGGTGAGGGTTTAGTTCATTTTGGAGCTCGTGTAAGACGCATCCCGGGATACCATCCAGTCCCATTGATGCTGTGTTTTTAGCTTTGGAGAGGCTGTTTTTACCTGCTTGTCTGTGATATCTGGGGTTCTGCATTCTTCTGGGATGGAAACCGGCCCTTTTGGGGGTGAGGGGGGGTAAAGTTTGACTGAACCTGTCAGCCAGGATGTTGGCAATGTCAGTTGGTTCAGTGTATTTTATACCATTTTGCAATAGCTCAGAGCATATCTGAGAGTTTCCCCCTAGATTTTTGACATAGCTAAAGAAGGCTTTGTGATTATCTTTAGAGTCTTTGGCAATTTGTCTTTCGAAACTGGCCTTGGACGATATTATAAGGGATCGTAGCTTCTTGCTGATATTGTTCAGTGATGCCTTTCCTTTTTGGGATTTTGTTTTATCATATAATAGTTTCTATTGTATAGTTTATTTATGGCTGGGGACCACCAGACTGGTTTCCTCTTTTTGGTTTTACTTGGGATGACTCGATCCATGCAGTACTGTAGGTGCTCATAGAATGCATTTGTAAAGGATTCAGCTGTTTGGGCAGCATTATCCTTTAGCAAGGGGGCTTGAAAACTTTCCACCTCAGTCTTGAGAAGTGAGAAGTTGGCTTTTGAAAAGTTTTTCACACTGGTTTCCTTGACCGGGGGTGGGGTCGGGATGTAGATGTCCAGTGTGATTAGTTTATGATCTAATCTTACCAGTGAGGGGTTTACCTCTGGTATGGAACACTGATCCCCCATCTTGGTGATGATCAGGTCCAATATGTTATCACCTCTTGTGGGGGTGGTGACCAGCTGTTCCAGGGTGTTTGAATTTATAAACTCTAGGAAGCATTGGGCAAAGGAGTTTGTACTTGAGTAGTTATCCCAGTCAATGTTTGGGTAATTGAAATCTCCCAATATCATGGTGTTTGGTAGGACCTTTATATTTTCCAATGTTCTCAGGAATGCTGAATGGGGGTCCTGAGACAAGGTAGGTGATCTGTAGCAAGCTATGATCTGAAAAGCAGCTTTGCCCACTTTTAGTTGCACATGGATGGTTTCCAAGGCCATGTGTTGTGCTACTAACCTGTAGGTGTGGGTATCCTTTATGAAAATGGATACACCCCCTCCTTTTGTATTTTGGTCTGGGTTCAAAGGCCGAAAGGTATGGTATGAGTTGTATCCTGGTAGTGCTGGGTGCTCTCTGGAGCCTTGAACCAGGTTTCTGTTACTGCACAGATATCGATTTTCTCCATGCTAAGAAGTGCGTCGAGTGCATGAATTTTGAGGTTTAGACTTCTGGCATTGAGTAGCATTACCCTCAGTTTTTGGTTACTTGTGTTGTTTCGGGAGGTGGGTTTGTCTTTTGAGCCTTGCCTAAAAAAGGCACTATGGGGGTGGCAAGAGCCTTGGCCAGTATTCAAAAGCCTAAGGGTGACAGGTACAAGCCATCTCTGGCGAAGCAGCGTGGCTTGTTGAGCATGTCATCCCAGGCTGACAGACACTGGATCCCCTTTGAACGACACCAATAGCATAGCCAATTGTTAAAACTGATCATTTTATCTTTGTATTGTGGCATCATTCTTGGTGACGGTAAAATGCTACACAAGGTCAGGGTCATACCAGCCTGGGCTACATGATCAGAGAGCTCCTCTCTGTCTCTTTTCATGTAGTCCAGGGAGGTACGTCTCAGGTCGTTCACACCAACATGTACAATGACAGAGTCATATTTGTACTTGTTTTGTAGTGACCTGAGTGCTTGCGTTATGTGACAGATCCTGGCACCCGACTCACAGTAACCTTCTCCTTGTTCAATCTAGTGAGTGGAACATCAGTGTGCCTGACAATAGAGTCACCTATTACTAGTGTATTGGGTGTGTTGTTAAGCCTTAAGGGCTGAGGTTGCGTGACACACCGACTCTGTGAAGTATGTGATACGTGGTTGTTGTTTGAGGGTGGTGGTTGCTTGGATGTCTGCGTTGGGGGTCTCTGCTGCTTAGACAGATTTTTATTTAGAGCCTCCGAGTATGTTTTTTGTGTATTTATGTGTATTGTTTGCTGGTGCATGTATGATTGGTGTATGAGTAACTGGAAGTGTGGTGCAAGTGTTTCCCTTCTCCTCCTGACTGGCTGTTCCAGCCTTAGGTTGAAAGAGCTTGGTCTCCAGTTTGGCTGTATAGTTGCATGTCTCACATATATTCGTGTTTGTTAGAAGGAGGAGAGGGTTGTCTGTGTACATAAGACAATTGTAACATTGCCTCAAGATTCCCAGATTCACCAGCTGGACTGGAGAGTATACCTGAAACTGCCCTTTGGACATGCCTGTATGAGTAAATTAACTGTTTTACAGAGGTGAAGTGTTAGCGTTTATTAGTGCTTACTGAGAGCTTGGAGCAAGTGCTGGGCTGTAAAAGGATAGTTAGAGTGCTTTATTTGAGAGTTTGACTAGTTCTAAGGGAAAATTTGAAGAGCAGACTTCGTGGATCCTGGAATAGTTTAACCCTAGCTAAACCACGCTGCGCAGTGCGCAAAACCGCGCAAAACCGCTCAAATGTGGGTTTTAAGGTAGGGAGATGGAAGAGATAGGAATTAGCTCAAAACGGCCAATAAACTACTAGTTGCTGGGCTGAGACCACTCCTCCAGGGGCAGATAGGCTGCTCAAAGCTCCCAGCTCTTACTGGTGAACAGAAAAACTTCCTCCTATCCAAGTAAGGATATGGGCAACATAGGAACTTATAACACAGTCCTGAATTCAGCAGAACCTGAAAACTGGACTAAGCTAGCTTAGAAAAGGCGGGAAACAAGAATTTTTTTTTTGTTTTATTTCTTTTTTTTGGCAGAGAATACACTAAATTTTCACAAAAAACACTTAAATGCTTATAACAGGCTAGCACACTTTAGCGTGTAGCCTACAACAGTTAAACAGCACAAAAATGAACGTAAACGACTTTAAAAAAGTGCTAACAGTAATAAAACAGTTAAGTATGCAGCAAGGAAGGTTTTTTAAAGCTTTGAAATGCTAGAAATCACTTTTTTGGTGAACTAGCAGTCACAGGAGAAAAAATGCAGAGAAAAAAATACTTATATCAATTGAAAGTCTCTCCTTAGTCGCTCTGCTGCTTGTACTACTCTGCAGGACACCATGAGGAGCTTGGCTGAGTAGTATACAAGCAAAAAAAAAACGTGCAAATATGGGTTTTAAGACAGGGAGATGAAAGAGATATGAATTAGCCCAAAATGGCCAATAAACTACTAGTTGCTGGGCTGAGACCACTCCTCCAGGGGGCAGATAGGCTGCTCAAAGCACCCCACTCTCACTGGTGAACAGAGAAACTTCCTTCTATCCAAGTAAGGATATGGGCAACACAGGAACTTATAACACAGTCCTGAATTCAGCAGAACCTGAAAACTGGACTAGGCTAGCTTAGAAAAGGTGGAAAACAAGAATATTTTTTTTGTTTTTTTCTTTTTTGGCAGAGAATACACTAAACTTTTACAAAAAACACTTAAATGGTTATAACAGGCTAGAGCACTTTAGTATGTAGCCTACAACAGTTAAACAGCACAAAAACTAACTTAAATGACTTTAAAAAAAAGTGCTAACAGTAATAAAACAGTTAAGTATGCAGCAAGGAAGGTTTTTTAAAGCTCAGAAATGCTAGAAATCGCTTTTTTGGCGAACTAGCAGTCACAGGAGAAAAAATGCAGAGAAAAATACTTATATCAATTGAAAGTCTCTCCTTAAGTCGCTCTACTGCTTGTAGTACTCTGCAGGACACCACAAGGAGCTCGGCTGAGTAGTATACAAGCGAAAAACCGTGCAAGTGCGGGTTTTAAGGCAGTTATAAGTTATCAAAACTGGCATAAAATTAGTGATGTGTAGAATGAGGGATGCATTATGCTAAGTTTAATTCCTATACTCTCTTACACAGTACTGCCACAGACCTACTGCTTTCCTAAGTAATACTTACTGACAGCACGTCTTATATTACAATACAGCCTACACATCTCTATTTTTGAATGTCCAGAACTCCATATTGAAACTCTTTTACCATTTTAGCATGAGCAGGAGTGGAATGTGAGCAGCCATGTATTTGAGGTTACCACTGCAAGTTTACCTCACTTTTCAGCACAGCTGCTCACAGGATCTAGTTCATTCGGACATTGTCTAAAGGAAGAATGAATCTTACTGCCAATGAACTGAAGATAGTCATTTTCTGTTTTTAGTTTATGGCTCATCTCCATTTTCTTTTACTAGTCAAACATGAGTAACCTGGGTGTTAGTCAAGATTTTATCCCTCTGTACTGCAGGCCTAGGCCAGAAAACTATTTAATCCATATCCTATTTGCTTCTGTCTTAGTTGCTAGGCCATATTGTTCCATAAATTATCAGTAATAAAAAAAAAACAGATGTCAGAATTCTTTATGTTTCTTCTTCATATGTTAATACATAACTGTAAAATTGTATGACCTTCAGCAATTAGAGGTTTGAAGCAATCATGCCTGTTTTATGTTTATTTCCTTACATTTTGCTATTCACTTGCTTTATCAGGAAGAATGGAGCCACTGTTGGCGACCACTCTAGTAAGTCCTAATGATAGTCAATTTTTCTGTTCAAGTTTAGGGCTCTTCTACTTCTTCTTAAAAAACACACACACACATATATTTATTATATTAATAATTTGTCTGAAATTTGTTAGGGGTTGTTTTGCAGCAGGTGTTGTTAAAATGACTTTCTCTTGCTAAGTGGCTGCAAGTTTCAGTTAGGATAGTGCCAGTTTTATACCAGCTGTTAAACTCTACATAGATTGCACAGATTCTTTTGTCATATTTTAGTCAGGAAATTATTCTGTTGATTTACAAGTCAATAGTACCATTATTTTAATAGTGTCCCTGTTATTGGCTTAGTTGCTACAGACGTATTGTGAAGTTGATATTGACTTGTTGCAGGCTATGAGCAATCATTTGTCCTTACGTCCTCTTAGTCGAAGTTGTTAGTAATCTGTCAGTCATTGATAGTTTGCCTATTTATTCCATATTAATAAATACATTGTTTCTCATATTTGGAGATAGAAGATTGAAAGCTAGACTACAGGAGTTAGAAGTATACACAAGTATTGAATTTTATATAACAAAGTAATAGGTTCATGGGAAGGAAAGTACATATATAGAGTTAACTGGGCTGAAGTGACCAGAAGGTATGCTCATTGGCTAGTAGTGCTTCCAGAAATCTTTATGTAAAAAGGTCCGGACCCTTTTTTTGTTGTTCTCTAGAGCCAGTGATTTAAGTTTAATTTGGAGTTTTTTGCTTGTTTTATCCTATTGAGTAGTCCCTACATTATAATGGTTGCTACACAGATTGTGAAATTGATTTTGTGTTCATCTGTTTGATTATTCCTAGCTTTCAGTCATGAGATTTTATTATAGCGGTCTAGAATCCTGCAGCAGCATTACACTCAGAAGTTGGATTGAGTTTTGCCTCCATCTGCTGGTTTCTAGATATTATTTATTTATTTTATTTAACATTTATTTACCGGGAAAGTCTGACTTGGAATGAAGCCAATTTTCAGCGGAGGCCCAGGGAAAAATGCTATTAACTTTCAACTATTTTTTTATTTATTTATTTTCTTGATGCAGTTTTTTTTTTTTTTTTTTTTTTTTTTGATGCTGTTGTTTTATTTTCTTTTGTTTTGTTTATTTTGTTATTTAACTTCACCTGGGACATTATATACTTAATAACTACTAAAAATGCAATAATAGTTATACAATAAATACATTTAGTTTAAGGATTTAGCAATACGTGTTAATTATGTAATTTATTTAAAAGTATTTATTTAATCAATTTTTTTCTTTACCACAAAATGAACTTCTTAATTTTATTTGCTGGCCCCTCGGCACTCAAGGATAGGTGGCACTGGATTACCCAAGAGGTACAAGCTCTTTTTCTGGCTTTAGAAAATGTCCAGACCCTTGGTACTCAAAGACAGGTGGCACTGGATAACCCAAGAGGCATAGGCACTTTTTCTGGTCAGGTCCAGACTCTGGATCAGGTTTCTGTAAGAAGGAAACATATTTTGCCAGTGCTGGAAGATGAGGCAATGATGGTGTCCAGCCCTCCAAAGAAATCAAGAAGAAGGGCAAGAAAAAATATGGTGTCTATGGAGGGCAGCCCTGCTTCTTTAAGTGATGGCACTGTTGGCTCTGAAGGTAATTATAGATCTAGAGAATCTGATTTGAATGTTTGTGATAAGGAGCAGTTGGTTGAGGGATATCTTGATGAATTTATCAATTCCCTTCAGGAGGATAATAGAATGATATTATTTAACAGCTTTGAAAAGGAGTTTTGATACCATATCTGCACTGTCTCCCCTGGGCCAGTTTCTCCCTTACCTTTGCAAACACAGCATCCAATAGCTGCTTCTCCAGTTCTGTGAAGGAGTCTGTTTTGGCCAACCCTGATCTCAACATCACTTGTGTTTTGTCAGCCATGGCTATTCTAAACTCTTCCTGCAATACAGTTCTGGGTTCTCACATTACCACCTATGTCCCAGCTAACATTAAAGATAAAATTCATAAGGAGGACTTCATAGAAGTATTTGATATAGTTGATACTTAAGGTATCCATTGTATAATCAATGCTGATAACCCTGGATTTAAGGATTTAATGGCTGCCTTAGCAGCAAACAGAAAGAGAGCTTCATCTAAAATTATGACTTGGAACTGGGACCTTTGGTTTTGTGGTATTTATGGGTATTATTGTTGAAAAGGATCTCAGTCAGGCTTTGCCATTGCTTGCCTACTTTTTGTCAATCAGTGAAGCACATCACGTCACAGGTGGCACAGCATGGTCATCCTATGATCAGAGGTTTAGGAAGTTGAAAGCTGTAGACAGTTCTATCAAACTGGAGCAAACACATCCCAGCATCTGGCTATGTGCCATCTTGGATAAACCTAATACACTAGAGGTCCCAGCAAGGGTCAGTTCTGCTGAGCTTTCAACACTGGCAAATGCCTTTGGCCTTCCAGTAAGCTTCCCTATTTATGCTCTTCCTGTGGCAAAGGGCACCTATCTTCCAAATGTTGGTCTAAGTCAGGCCACCAGACTGATACCAGTCCACCTCATATCAGGAGAATAGATCAACTTTCTTGCAGAATAACCCAAGCTGGAGAAACCATTCTCATTCCCCAGCCAAACTAAATAAATTGTTTCAGTTCCCTGCAGATTTCCCTAATTTTTAAGTTAATTATTGGAGGTTTTGCTAATGGATTTACTATTGGTTCACTGGTTGCTCTAGCTTCTAGACAAGTTAAGAATTTGTTACTGATCAAGGGATATGAGGATATTGCCTTCCATCTAACTGAGAAGGAACAAGTAGCTGGTGGGGTCTTGGGTCCTTTTTTTGCAGTCCCACCTGGCATTCCTTTAAATTTTCACGTATAGGCTTAGTCTCCAAAAAGAAGAAGGGTGAATTTAGTTTAATCCACCACCTTTCACACCCAATTGGTGTATCTGTTAATGATTTTATTGACAAGGATCAAGCTAAAGTGCACTACTCATCTTTGGAACAAGTGGCTTAAATGAGCTCTCGATACTGTAACTCCTGGCTTTGTAAGTTAGATATCCAGTCAGCTTTTTGCCTCCTCCAACTCTGACAACCAGACTGGCTGCTGTTAGGTTCAGTTGTAAAGAAAGCTCTACTTTGACAAACACCCATACCAGCAGGGTGCTCCAGAGCTTGTGCCAACTTAGATGTATTCAGCATGTCAATTCATTGGTGCTGGCAGCAAAGAGCACCAAATCAATCAGTGATTCATTACCTAGATGACTTTATGATAGTAAAGTAGGGCAAGGTAGGGACTGCAAAGAGAAAGGCAGTTTTAATGGATATTTGTACTAGCTTGGAGGTTCTTTTGGCAGAGGATAAATTGGAAGGACCCACATGAAAACTGACATTTCGAGGCTTGGTGTCAGACATTACTTCAAGGTCTTTCAAACTTCTGTGAGACAAGCTGGGCTATCTCAAATATGCAATCCAAAAGTTCCTGGGGCCTAATAAGGCTAAAGTAGCTGAGGTAATGCAACTTCACAAGTTATTAAACTTTGGTTGCAGGGCCATTGCCCCAGGCAAAACATTTTTTGAGCCCTCACAAATTTGCTAAAAGGCAGCAAATACAGGCATTACAAAGTGAGCATATCATGCAGAGACAAGGAGGCTGGCATTGGGTGGGAGGGTACTTTATTGGCAACTGGTTTGCTGCCAAATGGCCAAAGTCTTGGTCCTTAGAAAAGAGGGAATATATTACCTTCCTGGAGATTTTTCCAATATGGGTTGCTACTTTGGTTTGGAAAGAGTTTTAGGAATTGCAGCGCGTCCTTCTGTTCATCCAACCTGGCAGTGGTTCACACCCTGAATAAATGCTCTTTGAAGTCCTTATGAGTTCAGTCAGTAATCAGGCCACTGGTCTTCTTGTGCTCGCAAATCAACTTAACTTTGTCAAGCATTCATGTTCCAGGGTGCGATAATGGTATTGCTGACAGTTTGTCCCATTTTTAGTTTGTCAGTCTTGTCAGCTGGCCCGGGATGTGGAGCCGAATGGAACCTTTATTCTCCTGGAAGTTTTGTTGATTGGAGAAGCCTACACAAATTCCTAGGCTTTGAATACAAAAAGGGCTTATTCATCTTCAATTCAATCCTTTAATGTTTTTTTATATTTCATTACCCAAAAGCAAGAGAAAGTGGAGTTTACCTTTATTAATGCAATTTCTGGTATACTGATGTTGCAAGGGAGCTGCTCCTAACACAACTAACATACATTTGGCAGCCTTGGGATGGTTAGACCACTTTCTGGGGATTATAGATTATTCAGACCACTAGTTATTATCCAGAATGATTAAAGGCTTGAAAAATGTTAAAAGGCCTCAAAGGATAGTAGAAAGCTGATAGATCGACACCTCTTGGGCATCATTGTTAAAGGTTATTCCTCTCAGTTGGTGATTTCTACTCATTTACCATGTGGGCAGCATTGCTCTCCTGCCTTTATGCTGGTGTCTTTCACACCAATGAACAGTTAAAGTTCATATGCATGATAGATGTGGTCATTCATAAAAAAAATCCTATTGATTTGGCTGGAAAAGTCCAAGACTGATCAAGCCTGTAAGGGGCATCAAATCCACCTTGATAAAATCAGGCCCATGGTCATTTGCCTTGTCCACTGGCTTTACCTGCTTAGTAAGTTGGTTCCTAAAGAAGACATATCAGGCTTAGAATTTACATCTAACTCTGGCAGGCATTTAAAATGGTAGATGGTAATTCTGTCTTAGTGAAAACTCTTTCCTGTCAAGATACTGACTAACAAGGGTAGTCATCCCATTCCTTTTGGACAGGGTGCACATCTGATTTAGCAATGGAAGGTCACTCCACCAAAGCATTGAAAAGAAAGGGGATGTAATTTGTCTGAAGCCTTTTTGTCTTACATAAGGCATTAACACCATGAATTTGTGTTACAGAAAAGGAAGCTATGTGGATGTGGGTCACTCACTCACTGGAACAGCAGCTTTCCAAGCTTTGTCTCATTCAATGGGCTACATGGATTCCCTGGAACATAATCAGTGTTCAGTCCAATGTTTTGTTTTTTCAGGGCTTTCCTGGTTTAATTTTTAGGAGGTGTGGCGCCAAGTATCAGCCCGTTAAAGTTTACCCCAGGCTTTGGTTAACCATTTAGGGGAGAATGACTTAGTTGTGGTCCCTAAAAAATTCATTTAGTAAGACTTTTGTCTGCCCTTCAGAGACTTAGCACATTGTACCCTGAAATGTTTTTTTTTTTTGGCCTGTGATCATGCCTAGAATTTGATGGATTGCAGCAAGAAAGTGGCAGCTATTGAGGTCTGCAAATGCTTTATAAACCATTGAGTGGACTCATGTATCCGTCCAAGCTGGACTCCATGTGATAGAACAGAAAGACTTGGACAAACCAAACAAAGATTTTTATGACCAGGATTTAGTGCATCTTAAGGACCTAGGATTTAAACAACATTGTGGACATTGCTCTAGCAGTTGAAAAGTATTTCAGTACTTTATCTTCCTAGGTTGTTTAGTGGTTTAGTGCTTTAGTGCAGTTAATATTGGTGGGGGCTGCTGCTTAATCCCTGTGGTTTCAGAAATATGATCATTTGTTTGAAATATGAGGGCATAATCTGATTCTGTAAAAAGGCTTAGGATACGCCCATTAGAAGTTACAGTGCAAACATCCTGAGCTCCATTGGAGTAAATGAGTTAAGGGGACAGTTTGCAAAAGTGCATTTGTTGTGGGTGCACAATTTATTGTATTAGCAGTAATGTTGGCTATTGTTCAATAAATAGTTGCAATACCAGTTGTTGGTGCCTTTATTGTCTCAGTTTAGAGGACAAGGAAGGATTACCCGTAAGCACACTCATCCATGAGAGGAACAGTGGCAGAGTGAGAGTTTTCAGGCATTTAAGTTGGGAGCTTTGAGTTTCCCTCACTTCTTGGCAGCATCTCAGAGGATCCCCACCCCTGCACCATTGTGTAAAGGTTGTCCCTGGGGAGGTAGATGCCTTGCATTTCATCACATTTTCTTCTCGCTGGTTACTTCTCAGTGGCCAATTCATGTGGGCAGTGTGTGTGTTTTCCAGGTGTAGGGGATGGGTGTCAAACCCTACGAATATTTATAAACATGTCTGAAGCAGGTTGTGGTATGCATCCAGACCTTTCAATATTGAACTGGAGCAGTCTTGGTTATGCCAACCAGCTTAAGGGGAAAGTTTACAAATGTGCTTTTTTTGTGGGTTCAAAGTTAATATATTGTATGAGCAGTAATGTTGGCTATTGTTCAATAAATGGTTGCAATGCAAGTTGTTGGTATCTTTACTGTCTCAGCTTAGAAGGCATGCATGTATATATGGGTCTCCTTTATAGGATCAAAAGTTCTGGAGCATAGAACCTCTGATCATCGAAGACCAGAAGATCAATATTTTGAAACATCATACCTAAGGAAAAAAAGAATCTAAAATGTGAAAACTTCTTATTTCATGTTTTTGCAGGGGGACAAGCCCATACCAGCTCCAAGATCACATTACAGTGAAGAGAACAGTAAAGTTCACATTCTGTATTGTACAGCAATCTCCATTCACAAGGTTCAATATTTTAAAACTTCAATCCTCTGGTCTTCGATGATCAGAGGATCAGTGTTCTGAAATTTCAATCCTTTGAAGGGAATCCTTGTGTGTGTGTATATATATATATATATATATATATATATATATATATATATATAGAGAGAGAGAGAGAGAGAGAGAGAGAGATTTTTTTATTTTACTGGTATTTCTTAGAGTCACTTGTATATAAATTGTTTCTAGCTGCTTAATTATCAATGAATTCTGGAGTGATTAGTGTGGTTTGTACTTGCACTGAGGAATCTAGACACTCATTAGCAACGTTATGATTCATTCTAAAAGTCTGACCTGTCATCATACGGACTGAGTCCAAAAACATCCTTGCGGTATGCTTTGATTTTATGCTTGTTTTAGATGTAAACTTCAGTTTCTTCTTTAAAGTCAGAGGAGATAGGTTGAAACAGAAAACAAAATATAATAAATAAAAAAAAACAAAAATAAAAATTTGGGTCTAAATTTTTGGTAACTACTTAATTATCTCTTAACTGAGGAGGAGGGCAGTCCAGTTTGTCCTAAAACATTGTTTCCAGACAATCAGTAGTTCAAGTTCTTTTTATCCAGGAACCAGCCCAATTGCTTGTTTTCTTAGCCATCCCTTGTGTTATAATTTTGCACTCACTGGTTCTTGATTTGTACATCCTAATTGTCAAGCATTCTCTCATCCCAGTTACACCCAACAGCCTTCTTTTTCCTTACACCAAAATTAGTTGTTTTGAAGTTGATTTTATTGTCAAACAATCATTACTAGAACCTATTAGGTATATTTAATTGTTTAAGAAGTTTTTATTGGGTACTACTGGCTTACAGGTAAATTTCCTACTATCTGTTGTAGTATTTTGCTGGTAGAGCTCCATATTTAATACACCATATTATAATTATGTGCCTAATTTAAGACAAATAGGAAAATACTCACTATCTAAGGTTCATTTCAAAAGTAGCAAAAAAAAAAGCAAACTGCAAATATGAAAACTGAATGTGCTGGACTGCAGTCATATTGTGAATATATAGAAGGCATGGGAATATCAAGAAGCACTCAGTTGAAAGACACTAAAATGTAAGCAGATTGCATTTGGCAACTACATGGAATTGCAAATCTGCTTGAGGCAATCTATGAACATTTCAGAATATCAAACATATTACCATTTAGATTCAAACAAACATACCTAGGTAGAATCTTTGTGAGGATATGAAAATGAACATTTATCTTACAATTGACGTGGAGTTCCATAGCAGAGTGGTACTGAGCCACTTTAGTCTTCACCAAATTTTAATTCTGCTCTTCTCAATAATAAAAGTTGGAATACCCTGTTACCCAAATTGAAAAATGCTAAAAAACAGATACAGCAACATTTATTTAGAAGTAGAAAGAATCACATAGAACAAATCTCTGACAGCAATGTGCATCTTCACTGAGTATTTTACAAAATATGTGAAATGCAAGAAGGTAAAAAACTGTTCCACAGCAGGTTTCTTTGTTCAGTACTATATTCCAGAGCTGCTTCTCCTGATATTTCTACTCCCTTAGTGACTGGGGATTTTCACGTTGGAACATATGCTGAATATTAATGGTTTGATTCTAGTCTATTCATAGGGCATGAAGCAATGTTGTGACAAACATTGTCTTTCTACCAAGGAGGGTGCCAAGACTGTGGTGCCATGACACAATACTGTTCTGTACTTTGGAATGGCATGCATGGTGCATCGAAATTCTGCCACAAATGTCTGGTGATTATGCAGGGTAACAATATCCATAGGTTCATAGGTTCATAGGTTCATACTAGGCTATCTGCCCGAGGGCATTTACAAGCCTAGCCCATCGTTTTGTGGCTTACGCCACCCCTTTAGTATGGGGAACTATACCCATTATTTTGCTGTGCCTCTGTTGAGCAGTGACACTGAGGTAATCCCTGGGGTATATCTGCGATCTCCCATCCATTGGTCAAGATTTCTCTTGAACAAGGCCAGCGAGGTGCTCTGCCTCACATGTAACGGGATTTTGTTCCACAGCATAGGGAGTCTTTGGGTGATGAATCTATCCCTCCAGCACGTCCTATTAATAGCCGTGTCAAGGTTTAAGTCTCCGCCTTGTGGCTCTGATGGATCTAGATTTTTGAGGTGAAGCATATTCATCAAATCTGGGTTTGACATGGCCTTGTATGTTAGGCAAAGGTCACCTCTGAGCAAGCGGTAAGCGACTGAATAGAGCTGGAGTTCTTTCAGTCGGGCAGCATAGGACAGATTTTGAGACCCTTTATCCTTTTGGTGAGGAACTTTTGTGGCCTCTCCAGCTGCTGCAAGTGTCGGGTCAGATACATTCCGAATGGGGCATTGTACTCAATCATTGGTCTGATGAGTGATGAGTAAAGGGAGACTATGACCTCCCTTGATCTAGATGAGAATCCCTTCATGATAAGGTGGGCAATGTAGAAGGTCTTCCTAACTACTTTAGCTACATGGGTGTCGAATGACAGACTACTATCAACCTGGGTCCCCAGGTCCCTGATAACTTCTTCTGTGCTCAGTGGATTGCCACCTATTTGGTAGCTAGGGTAACCTTGTTTTTCCCGAAGGGTATGACTATGCATTTTGGCATTTAACTTTAGGCCGTGGCTCTGGCACCAGTTATCCGTTTCTGTGAGACCCTTCTGAAGGATATCTGTGTCAGATGTGTTTTCTACTATGGCCCAGTTTGCAGTCATCTGCAAACTTTGTCAGCCATAACCCTCCTGTGTTTGCTTGTACTGGAAAAGTAGATGCCAAACAAGAGTGGGCCCAGGACTGAGCCCTGTGGGACACCACTTGTGACAGGCTTTGAGTCTGACATGGCGCCAGCAGCTCTGACCCTGTGGGTTCTGTCACTCAGCCAGTTTGCAACCCATCTTGTGATGTATGGGTTGACATTTAAGCTGATGAGTTTTTCAATGATACCCGAATGGGGTATTGTATCAAGGCCTTAGCCAGATCGAGGTAGGCTGTATGGACTGCCTTTCCTCATCAATGGCTTTGGTGACTGTTTCAAAAAGTCAACCAAGTTTAAAAGGCATGATCTGCCTTTGACAAAGCCAAACTGGGTTGGATCCAAAGTCTGCAAATTCCCTATGTCTTTATTTATGAGGTCCATTATGATCCTCTCCATGGCTTTGCAGATAAGGCTTGTCAAGCTAATGGGCCCGTAATTTCCAGGGTCGGTGGAGGCACCGCGTTTGTGAAGTGGTACCACAGTTGCAGTGCGCCACTCCTGGGTACGTATCCAGAGGTAAGACTTTGATTAAACAGCTGTCCTAGCTGTGGGTTTAATTCCTCATTGAGTTCATGGAGCACACAGCCGGGGACACCATCAGGTCCCATGGATGCTGTGTTTTTTGCTTTGGAGAGAGCAGTTCTCACTTGGGCGCTGGAGATGTTTGGGGGCTGCAATCGTTTGGTATAGATATCTCTCCTTTTGGGGGAGGGGAGTTTGCACTGAACCTGTCAGCCAGTATGTTGGCAGTGTCTGTAGGATCAGTAATCTTCACATCATTTTGAACTAGCTCTGAGCATATCTGGGAGTTTCCTCCCAGGTTTCTAACATAGCTAAAGAAGGCCTTATGATTGTCTTTGAGTCTTTAGCTATTTTTCTCTCGAAATTTGCTTTGGATGATTTTATGAGAGCTCTTAGTTTTTACTTATAGTGATCAAGGGTGTCTTACCTTTTAAGGATTTTGCTCTATCTTGTAGTAGCTTCCTCCTTTTGTTGTAGAGTTTGTTTATGGCTGGGGTCCACCAGACTGGACGCTTGCCTTTGGTACAAAGAGTCTTTGTTTTGCTTGGGATTGCCTTATCCATGCAGTCCTGCAGGTGCTGGTAGAAGGCATTTGTAAGTGATTCAGCGGCTTGAGTACTGTTTTCCGCCGCTCGGGGCCTTAAAGGAGACCACACTAGTCTTTAGAAGTGTGAAGTCGGCTTTTGAGAAGTTCTTTACTGTGGTCTTTTTTATTTCAGGTGGGGGTGGGATGAGGACCTCCAGCGAGATCAGTTTGTGGTCTGATCTCACCAGTGAGGGGTACACCTCCGGTGTTGAACATTGTGCTCCCATGTTCGTGATGATGAGATCAAGTATGTTATCTCCTCTTGTGTGGATGGTGACTAGTTGTTCCATGGCATTTGAGTTTATGAATTCCAGGAACTTTTGGGCTAGGGTGTTTGGGCTTGAGTAGTGTTCCCAGTCTATATTAGGGTAATTGAAGTCACCTAGTATGATGGTGTTTGGTGATACATTTATCCCCTCTAGTGTTTTCAGGAAGGCCATGTGAGGTTCCTGAGTTTGTGAGGGTGGCCTGTAACATGCTACAATTTGCAGAGCAGTGTTGCCTATGGTTAATTGCACCTGGATGGTCTCCGATGCATCGTGCGTTGCCACCAGTCTTGAGGTGTGGGTGTCCTTGATGAATATGGATACCCTCCTTTCTTGGTATTGTCCAGATTTTGGGGCCGGAACGCATGATATGAGGTAAAACCTGATAGCGCTGGGGTGCTCTCAGGAGCCTTGAACCAGGTTTCTGTCACAGCACAGACATCGATGTTCTCCATACTGAGAAGGGCCTCGAGTGCGTGCATTTTGAGATTTAGACTTCTGGCATTGAGCAGCATTACCCTTAGTTTTTTCCTTTTTGTGTTCTAGGGTGGTAGGTTTAGAATTTGAGCCTTGCCTAAAAAGGCACTATGGGGTGGCAAGAGCCTTTGCCAATATCCGAATCCCAGGGTGACAGGTGCAAGCCGTCCCTTGTAAGCAGCGTGGCTTGTCCAGCATGTCATCCCAGGCAGACAGACACTGGATCCCCTTTGAATGACACCAGTGTTTAAGCCAATTGTTAAAGCTGATCATCTTATCTCTGTATTGTGGCATCATTCTTGGTGAAGGTAGGATACTGCTCAAGGTCAGGGTCATACCTGTCTGGGCTACATAATCAGAGAGCTTCTCAATGTCTCTTTTCATGTAGTCCAAGGAGGTATGTCTCAGGTCGTTTACACCAGCGTGGACAATGACTGAGTCATATTTGTACCTGCTGTTGAGAGACCTGAGTGCTTGCGTTATGTGGCGGATTCTAGCGCCCGACAGGCAGTTTACTGTGACCTTCTCCTTACTCAGTCTGGTGAGCGGGACGTCAGTGTGTCTGACTATGGAGTCACCAATGACTAGTGTGTCTGGCATTGTGTTTGGCCTTAAGGGCTGTGACTGTTTGACACTCTGACTGTGAGGTCTATGTGTTGCAGGTGTTGTGTTCTGAGGTGATGGTTGTTTGGGTGTCTGCTTTGGTGGCCTCTGCTGTTTTGGTAGATTTTGATCAGAGCCTCCGAGTATGTCTTTGTGTGTTTATGTGTATGATTTGAGGTTGTAATGGTAATATGTGAGACTGGGTCTATAGTGTGTGTGGTAACCTTCTCCTCCTGACTGGTCTTGCCAGTCCTATGTTGAGAGAGCTCAGCCTCCAGTTTGGCCGTATAGTTGCATCTCTTGCATGTATTTGTGTTTTGTGGGAGGAGGAGAGGGTTGTTCAGGTACATGAGGCAATTGTAACATTGCCTCAATATTCCCAGGTTCACCAGCTGAGCAGGAGAGGACACTAGCAACTGATCCCTCGACATGCTAGAAGGAATAGACAAAAAACTTTAAAAAGATTCCGGGGACGTGGGTGACCGAGAAATGGGGGTTGCCTTTTGGGGTACTATCTATGACAAGAGTGCCGTATCAAGGTAATAAGTACTGTAGGAGCAAGTGCTACGTTTAACAGATAGAGAATAGTCTACCTGGAGTCAAGTAGAGATGATCTTTTTAATTATAGGATACGCTGATTAGATCAGTAGTATAGTTCGAGGAAGGTAGTTTTAAGGGAAAATTTGAAGAGTGGACTTTAGGTAGCCGAATAGTTTAAACCTGCTTAACCGGGCTGCCCTAGTGTGCAACAGTAGCAACTCCGTAAATCGGGCTAAATCGGCTAAATCGCTAAAGCGTGCTTTATAGCAGGCGGCTGGAAAAGACAGGAAATGACCCAAAATGGCCAACAAACCACAAGTCACTGCCCTAAACCACTCCTCTGAGGACAAATGAAGGAGTTATGGAAATGACACCTAGTGGCCAATAAAACTACAGTTTCAAGTCAGTAACCACCTCTCCGGGGGGCAGGGAAGCTGCTCAATGTTAGTCACTGCCACTGATGAACACAGAGACCCTCCTTCAGCCCAAGCTAAATGGCCTCACAGAAACTTTCAAACAGTTCAGGAACAGCAAGCCTGTAACTGAACTTTTTAACTCTCAGAAAAGTGGGAAAAAGCAAGATTTTTTTTTGTTTTTGTATTTTACAGAGATAGCAGAGGTTCACAAGTAATATGAAGTAATAAGAGTGCAGTAAATGACCCCACAGAAGAGTGCTAGGTCAAGGACAGAAAATATGCAGGTTTTAAGAAAAACGATTTAAAATTAAGTGCAAACAGGAAATTCAGCAAACAGCTTTTGGTTGTGCTCTAAATACAGCTACTAATACAGAAATCAAGTTTAACAAGCCAGAAAATGCTCAAGCTAGGCAGCTATGCAGAAAAACTTAGCAAATAAACAGAGAAAAAAATACTTAAAATCTCAAAAGTGGCTCCCTTCTTCTCTCAGTGTTTTTCCTCTTGGAGGGTGCTTCACCAACAGCCAACAAGCCTGAAAAGACGCTCAAACCACGAGGCAACTAGGTTTTAAGAGAGGAAGATGAAGGAGTTATGGAAATGACCCCTAGTGGCCAATAAAACTACAGTTTCAAGTCAGTAACCACCTCTCCGGGGGCAGGGAAGCTGCTCAATGTTAGTCACTGCCACTGATGAACACAGAGACCCTCCTTCAGCCCAAGCAAAATGGCCTCACAGAAACTTTCAAACAGTTCAGGAACAGCAAGCCTGTAACTGAACTTTTTTAACTCTCAGAAAAGTGGGAAAAAGCAAGATTTTTTTTTTGTTTTTGTTTTTTACAGAGATAGCAGAGGTTCACAAGTAATATCAAGTTATAACAGTGCAGTAAATGACCCCACACAAGAGTGCTAGGTCAAGGACAGAAAATATGCAAGTTTTAAGAAAAAAACGATTTAAAATTAAGTGCAAACAGGAAATTCAGCAAACAGCTTTTGGTTGTTCTCTAAATACAGCTACTAATACAGAAATCAAGTTTAACAAGCCAGAAAATGCTCAAGCTAGGCAGCTATGCAGAAAAACTTAGCAAATAAACAGAGAAAAATACTTAAAATCTCAAAAGTGGCTCCCTTCTTCTCTCAGCGATTTTTCCTCTTGGAGGGTGCTTCACCAACAGCCAACAAGCCTGAAAAGACGCTCAAACCACGAGGCAACTAGGTTTTAAGAGAGGAAGATGAAGGAGTTATGGAAATGACCCCTAGTGGCCAATAAAACTACAGTTTCAAGTCAGTAACCACCTCTCCGGGGGCAGGGAAGCTGCTCAATGTTAGTCACTGCCACTGATGAACACAGAGACCCTCCTTCAGCCCAAGCAAAAATGGCCTCACAGAAACTTTCAAACAGTTCAGGAACAGCAAGCCTGTAACTGAACTTTTAACTCTCAGAAAAGTGGGAAAAAGCAAGATTTTTTTTGTTTTTGTTTTTACAGAGATAGCAGAGGTTCACAAGTAATATCAAGTTATAACAGTGCAGTAAATGACCCCACACAAGAGTGCTAGGTCAAGGACAGAAAATATGCAAGTTTTAAGAAAAAACGATTTAAAATTAAGTGCAAACAGGAAATTCAGCAAACAGCTTTTGGTTGTGCTCTAAATACAGCTACTAATACAGAAATCAAGTTTAACAAGCCAGAAAATGCTCAAGCTAGGCAGCTATGCAGAAAAACTTAGCAAATAAACAGAGAAAAATACTTAAAATCTCAAAAGTGGCTTCCTTCTTCTCTCAGCATTTTTTCCTCTTGGAGGGTGCTTCACCAACAGCCAACAAGCCTGAAAAGACGCTCAAACCACGAGGCAACTAGGTTTTAAGAGAGGAAGATGAAGGAGTTATGGAAATGACCCCTAGTGGCCAATAAAACTACAGTTTCAAGTCAGTAACCACCTCTCCGGGGGCAGGGAAGCTGCTCAATGTTAGTCACTGCCACTGATGAACACAGAGACCCTCCTTCAGCCCAAGCAAAATGGCCTCACAGAAACTTTCAAACAGTTCAGGAACAGCAAGCCTGTAACTGAACTTTTTAACTCTCAGAAAAGTGGGAAAAAGCAAGATTTTTTTGTTTTTGTTTTTACAGAGATAGCAGAGGTTCACAAGTAATATCAAGTTATAACAGTGCAGTAAATGACCCCACACAAGAGTGCTAGGTCAAGGACAGAAAATATGCAAGTTTTAAGAAAAAACGATTTAAAATTAAGTGCAAACAGGAAATTCAGCAAACAGCTTTTGGTTGTGCTCTAAATACAGCTACTAATACAGAAATCAAGTTTAACAAGCCAGAAAATGCTCAAGCTAGGCAGCTATGCAGAAAAACTTAGCAAAAAATCTCAAAAGTGGCTCCCTTCTTCTCTCAGTGTTTTTTCCTCTTGGAGGGTGCTTCACCAACAGCCAACAAGCCTGAAAAGACGCTCAAACCACGAGGCAACTAGGTTTTAAGAGAGGAAGATGAAGGAGTTATGGAAATGACCCTAGTGGCCAATAAAACTACAGTTTCAAGTCAGTAACCACCTCTCCGGGGGGCAGGGAAGCTGCTCAATGTTAGTCACTGCCACTGATGAACACAGAGACCCTCCTTCAGCCCAAGCAAAAATGGCCTCACAGAAACTTTCAAACAGTTCAGGAACAGCAAGCCTGTAACTGAACTTTAACTCTCAGAAAAGTGGGAAAAAGCAAGATTTTTTTGTTTTTGTTTTTTACAGAGATAGCAGAGGTTCACAAGTAATATCAAGTTATAACAGTGCAGTAAATGACCCCACACAAGAGTGCTAGGTCAAGGACAGAAAATATGCAAGTTTTAAGAAAAAACGATTTAAAATTAAGTGCAAACAGGAAATTCAGCAAACAGCTTTTGGTTGTGCTCTAAATACAGCTACTAATACAGAAATCAAGTTTAACAAGCCAGAAAATGCTCAAGCTAGGCAGCTATGCAGAAAAACTTAGCAAATAAACAGAGAAAAATACTTAAAATCTCAAAAGTGGCTCCCTTCTTCTCTCAGCATTTTTTCCTCTTGGAGGGTGCTTCACCAACAGCCAACAAGCCTGAAAAGACGCTCAAACCACGAGGCAACTAGGTTTTAAGAGAGGAAGATGAAGGAGTTATGGAAATGACCCCTAGTGGCCAATAAAACTACAGTTTCAAGTCAGTAACCACCTCTCCGGGGGGCAGGGAAGCTGCTCAATGTTAGTCACTGCCACTGATGAACACAGAGACCCTCCTTCAGCCCAAGCAAAATGGCCTCACAGAAACTTTCAAACAGTTCAGGAACAGCAAGCCTGTAACTGAACTTTTAACTCTCAGAAAAGTGGGAAAAAGCAAGATTTTTTTGTTTTTGTTTTTACAGAGATAGCAGAGGTTCACAAGTAATATCAAGTTATAACAGTGCAGTAAATGACCCCACACAAGAGTGCTAGGTCAAGGACAGAAAATATGCAAGTTTTAAGAAAAAACGATTTAAAATTAAGTGCAAACAGGAAATTCAGCAAACAGCTTTTGGTTGTTCTCTAAATACAGCTACTAATACAGAAATCAAGTTTAACAAGCCAGAAAATGCTCAAGCTAGGCAGCTATGCAGAAAAACTTAGCAAATAAACAGAGAAAAATACTTAAAATCTCAAAAGTGGCTCCCTTCTTCTCTCAGTGTGTTTACCTCTTGGAGGGTGCTTCACCAACAGCCAACAAGCCTGAAAAGACGCTCAAACCACGAGGCAACTAGGTTTTAAGAGAGGAAGATGAAGGAGTTATGGAAATGACCCCTAGTGGCCAATAAAACTACAGTTTCAAGTCAGTAACCACCTCTCCGGGGCAGGGAAGCTGCTCAATGTTAGTCACTGCCACTGATGAACACAGAGACCCTCCTTCAGCCCAAGCAAAATGGCCTCACAGAAACTTTCAAACAGTTCAGGAACAGCAAGCCTGTAACTGAACTTTTTAACTCTCAGAAAAGTGGGAAAAAGCAAGATTTTTTTGTTTTGTGTTTTTACAGAGATAGCAGAGGTTCACAAGTAATATCAAGTTATAACAGTGCAGTAAATGACCCCACACAAGAGTGCTAGGTCAAGGACAGAAAATATGCAAGTTTTAAGAAAAAACGATTTAAAACTAAGTGCAAACAGGAAATTCAGCAAACAGCTTTTGGTTGTGCTCTAAATACAGCTACTAATACAGAAATCAAGTTTAACAAGCCAGAAAATGCTCAAGCTAGGCAGCTATGCAGAAAAACTTAGCAAATAAACAGAGAAAAATACTTAAAATCTCAAAAGTGGCTCCCTTCTTCTCTCAGCATTTTTCCTCTTGGAGGGTGCTTCACCAACAGCCAACAAGCCTGAAAAGACGCTCAAACCACGAGGCAACTAGGTTTTAAGAGAGGAAGATGAAGGAGTTATGGAAATGACCCCTAGTGGCCAATAAAACTACAGTTTCAAGTCAGTAACCACCTCTCCGGGGGGGCAGGGAAGCTGCTCAATGTTAGTCACTGCCACTGATGAACACAGAGACCCTCCTTCAGCCCAAGCAAAATGGCCTCACAGAAACTTTCAAACAGTTCAGGAACAGCAAGCCTGTAACTGAACTTTTTAACTCTCAGAAAAGTGGGAAAAAGCAAGATTTTAGTTATTGTTTTTGTTTTTTACAGAGATAGCAGAGGTTCACAAGTAATATCAAGTTATAGCAGTGCAGTAAATGACCCCACACAAGAGTGCTAGGTCAAGGACAGAAAATATGCAAGTTTTAAGAAAAACGATTTAAAATTAAGTGCAAACAGGAAATTCAGCAAACAGCTTTTGGTTGTGCTCTAAATACAGCTACTAATACAGAAATCAAGTTTAACAAAGCCAGAAAATGCTCAAGCTAGGCAGCTATGCAGAAAAACTTAGCAAATAAACAGAGAAAAAATACTTAAAATCTCAAAAGTGGCTCCCTTCTTCTCTCAGCGTTTTTTCCTCTTGGAGGGTGCTTCACCAACAGCCAACAAGCCTGAAAAGACGCTCAAACCACGAGGCAACTAGGTTTTAAGAGAGGAAGATGAAGGAGTTATGGAAATGACCCCTAGTGGCCAATAAAACTACAGTTTCAAGTCAGTAACCACCTCTCCGGGGGGAAGGGAAGCTGCTCAATGTTAGTCACTGCCACTGATGAACACAGAGACCCTCCTTCAGCCCAAGCAAAAATGGCCTCACAGAAACTTTCAAACAGTTCAGGAACAGCAAGCCTGTAACTCAACTTTTTAACTCTCAGAAAAGTGGGAAAAAGCAAGATTTTTTTTGTTTTGTTTTTTACAGAGATAGCAGAGGTTCACAAGTAATATCAAGTTATAACAGTGCAGTAAATGACCCCACACAAGAGTGCTAGGTCAAGGACAGAAAATATGCAAGTTTTAAGAAAAAACGATTTAAAATTAAGTGCAAACAGGAAATTCAGCAAACAGCTTTTGGTTGTGCTCTAAATACAGCTACTAATACAGAAATCAAGTTTAACAAGCCAGAAAATGCTCAAGCTAGGCAGCTATGCAGAAAAACTTAGCAAATAAACAGAGAAAAAATACTTAAAATCTCAAAAGTGGCTCCCTTCTTCTCTCAGCATTTTTTCCTCTTGGAGGGTGCTTCACCAACAGCCAACAAGCCTGAAAAGATGCTCAAACCACGAGGCAACTAGGTTTTAAGAGAGGAAGATGAAGGAGTTATGGAAATGACCCCTAGTGGCCAATAAAACTACAGTTTCAAGTCAGTAACCACCTCTCCGGGGGGCAGGGAAGCTGCTCAATGTTAGTCACTGCCACTGATGAACACAGAGACCCTCCTTCAGCCCAAGCAAAATGGCCTCACAGAAACTTTCAAACAGTTCAGGAACAGCAAGCCTGTAACTGAACTTTTTAACTCTCAGAAAAGTGGGAAAAAGCAAGATTTTTTTGTTTTTGTTTTTACAGAGATAGCAGAGGTTCACAAGTAATATCAAGTTATAACAGTGCAGTAAATGACCCCACACAAGAGTGCTAGGTCAAGGACAGAAAATATGCAAGTTTTAAGAAAAAACGATTTAAAATTAAGTGCAAACAGGAAATTCAGCAAACAGCTTTTGGTTGTGCTCTAAATACAGCTACTAATACAGAAATCAAGTTTAACAAGCCAGAAAATGCTCAAGCTAGGCAGCTATGCAGAAAAACTTAGCAAATAAACAGAGAAAAAATACTTAAAATCTCAAAAGTGGCTCCCTTCTTCTCTCAGCGTTTTTTCCTCTTGGAGGGTGCTTCACCAACAGCCAACAAGCCTGAAAAGACGCTCAAACCACGAGGCAACTAGGTTTTAAGAGAGGAAGATGAAGGAGTTATGGAAATGACCCCTAGTGGCCAATAAAACTACAGTTTCAAGTCAGTAACCACCTCTCCGGGGGGCAGGGAAGCTGCTCAATGTTAGTCACTGCCACTGATGAACTGATATCCACCTCTTTGACCTTATAAAATGCATCATGAATTATGTACTAAGGAAAAAGGTAAGTGGAAGTAGATTTTCAATCTTGTTTTTGAAAGCGAGATTTGTTCCACTACTTACTGTGGTGAAATGTGATTTCTATTTCATTCATCAAATTATTTGGGTAAGATGAAAGTGTCAGATGTGATGATATCAGTAGTGAAGGCACAAATAATAATGTGGAAAAATGGTATCCTTAAAGTCACTGATTATAAATTTCAGGTACATGTTCATATCTTCACTTTCAGCCATGTTAATCAGCATATCACACATATCATTGTAGTATTTTTGTGGTGTGGTGGACGTAAGTGCCACAGTGAGTGGCATGGTATTACACTTTGGCTGTAGGCCAACTGTTTGCCATCCATAATGAATAATTACTTCATGTACTAATTTATTTTTTTTACTGTAATACTTTGCAATACAGTGGTATTTTCCTAATTTATATATCTCTTCCTGAACAAAAATGTCCCCCAGCTAACTGGATGCTATTCAGGTCTGACATCATTCACTGTCTATAGGACATCTAGAAGGTGTGTACTACTACTTTCTGTCTCCTGCTAACAACCTGTCCTATTGATTTTCTTCAGGATAACTTCCATGCAGACATCCTGAAGAGGTTCCTGTACCACCTTACAAGGTAAGTCTGTGTTTCTTCTACATCTATGTCTGTCTTTGAAGATGTGGATCACAGATGATGTTTTTGCATCATGTGCATGCTAATCGCTAGGTGGTCTCATTACTTCATCTTCTTTATTCATCTTCTTAGTTAATTGCTGGTGTTCTACTTCTGTACCAAGTCTTATACAGTCAGAATGAGTAAGTCCTTGCATTCATGGTTTTCTCTTCTCTTCTTCTCATAGTATATATATATCTATATCTATCTATATATATATATATATATATATATATATATATATATATATATATATATATATATATAAAACCTTCAATCTGTAGGTGACTTTTCCTGTCTATAATGGTGTGCATAAGTCATTTTTTCCATCTGGGTGGCATAATAGAGTTAATTCCTGACATACCTTCTTCTTCTGGAATTGAATGGTCCACTGTAGCTGTACCCCTGCTGTTACTACCAAATTTCATATTTCTTATAAGTTTCTCATATGTTTGCATCCCAGTGTTCAGTCTCTAAGGGCTACCTAGGAGCACTGCTTCAACAGACGGCGCAGTTGTGCAGCAGAAATACTGTGACCTCACAGCAAGAGGTTCTCCAGTTCGATTCTTGGCAGGAGTGCCTTCTGTGTGGAGTCTGCATGTCCTTCCTGCATTCATGTGGGTTTTCTCCAGGCACTCCAGTTTCCTGCCACATTACAAGGACATGCATCTGGAGTGCCTCTCCCTGGGCATCTGCTGAAAATTGGCTTTGTTCCAAGTCGGACTTTCCTGTTAAACAAATGTTAAATAAAAATAAAAATATACCTGTCATTATATGTATTATTGCCTATCCAGGAGTCAAATTTATGTTTAAAGGAAATTAAATCAGGAAATAGTCTTATCTCGGTTGGTATTCAATTATATATCCTTGGAATAGTTTCAGTCAGAAATTTACTTCTTAATGCTATCTTATTCATTTCTACTAAAAAAATCAAGTTGTCATATTTATGACCTCTTATGGTATTAGTGAAAGAGATACTGTAAGTAAGTTGCAGCATCTTATCATGATATATTCGATAAGCGTAAATTGCTTTTTTCCTTACATTATAGATACCACAGGGATAAAGTTTCTACTTCTGTCATGTCTCAGTAGATACAAGATAATGTACTTATGTATTCTTTTAGTGAACCACCTCTGCACAGCTTCTAGCAAGTTAAGATGTTTCTTATTATAAATACAAAACACATTATTGTATTCCAATACATGCTGAATATAGGTTTTGTAAAGTTGTGTTAAAAGTTTTCATCTTTTAAATTACTCTAAACACCCTACTAATCAAAAAAGCACATTTTCTTTTAGTATTAACATGATATGTGAATGAAAAAGGCTAAATAAAAAATCCCAAATCCTTATAAATTATTATTATTTTTTTAATATAAAATGCTTCTAATTGCAGAGCAATTACTAGAGCAGGTCTGCCAATGCACATTATTTGACATTTATTTGGGCTAAAACCAGTGGCGGCTGGTGACTTCAAATCAAAGGGGAGTTGCAGGAGACAGCTGAATGGGAGGGGTCAATGGGAAGGGGTGTGGTCAACTAGAAAGTGGAGGAGCTATACCCAAAACCACAAAAACTGCAACTTTACGCTGCTCTGGGTGCCAAACCGTCATTATGAGAGTCCAATCAAGAAAAAATGAAGTGTAGAAGAAAAAAAATATTTCAATGCATTGGCTGTATGACAGCTTACTTAATATCTAGATGGAAACAAAAAGGTTGAGAGGCGTGAAACAATAAATTACTTTTTAAATACATTACTGGAATGCCAGTCAAAATCAAGTATAAGAAAAACAAGCAGCACTCAACTCAAACCACTTCTCCTTGCACTGCAGTTCTAATTATAATTTATATTCAGCTTTATTAAAGTACCAAGTAACATGCTGAAAGTAGCAATCTATCTGATATCCCCACTTGTAAATATGTTTCTTATCCAAAAAAGACCTGCTGCCTGACAACAACTATCTACTTGTTTCATGGGGAAAACATGATCAAAGTTAAAAATGAAAAGCAAACAAGAAACAAGCTCAAGATACATTGCTTAAAGGATTACTGCACAGGTTATGGACCACACATGATATATTTGCATTCTGTTTAGTTTACAGGTAAAGCCTGCAAAGATGACTCCAAGTCTCCAACAAATGTAACAAGCTTCTTAAAATAATGTAACCCTATCCTTTATTACAAATACTGTCATGCATTTCAATACCCAAGGCTTATACGTTATCTAGTTATGTAAGTATTCTCTGCATGGCAACAACAGAAAGGCTTTCAATGTTGGCAATTCTTTAACAGTATACTTATTTAAGCTTACTTGCATCTTATAATCTTAGACAAGCTTACCTGATGGTCATTAAAGCATTGCTACTTAAACACAGAGCAACAGGCACTTTCTGAATAATAATAAACATAAATCAACAGTATAAAAATATGGCAGAAACCAGAACATTCTGCAAAATCAAGGTAGTACTTGTGTCTATCTTGGATGGGGGAATACTCTGCACATTTACACTGCATAACTGCTCTTTTCCTTGCTTGGACATATCCAGAGTCACTACATGTGGGAGTGGAGTGCAACAAGTATGTCACAATTTGAAATATCTCTAGCTGACTGTGATGGCCCTGACACGTGTCATACCTCTCAACCTCAGAGCAAGACAGATGGACAAAACTATACATAGAAGTGGGACAATGACCCACAAATAAGGACAATTTTTAAATATTGCTCTTATAAACTTAGAAAGATAATAGAGTAATAGGTCTTGCATTAGTATGAATTTTCTGAGGGGTATGAAATCTGAAACTCAAATGTCTGTCATTATTTTCTAACTTCAGTCTTTAATGATTTGCCACTAATTTGTCAAAAAAAACATAATTTTATGAAAAATGGACCAAAAATGTGATGCAAAAATATAAAATAGCCACACAATGCAGCTGGAAACCTGTCAAAGAAGGGACACTTTTTTTAATATTAGTACTGCTAACTTGAGCAGCTGACAAAATAAAAGAATCTACATGCATTTCTGAAATAAAAGTAATCTATAACTCTGATTATTACAGTTATTTTTTAATTGTAAACCCTCTACGTTTTCTTCCAAAATTGTCATTTTGCGGAGGGATTGTTAGGGGAAGAGCAACATTTTGAGCCAAAATCGGGGACAGTTGAGAGGTTTGGATATATCTAATTCTATAAAACAATTTATTTGCATGTACCTCTCAACCTGTTAATGCAGGAAATTTGGACAAGTCCAAATTTATTGGAGGAACATATAAACAGTACTTAAAATTGCTCTTGTATAAACTGAGACAGTTGATAGAATATAACAGGTCTTGCTTTATCATGCATTTTTCTGAATGCTATGAAGTCTGAAACTCAGTGTCTGTCATTATTTAATGACTTAATTCCCAAATGATTTGCCAGAAAACCACAAATTTTATGAGGAACAAACCAAAAATAAGAAGCAAAACTCTATTCATTCTGTGAAAATCTGGACAGTTGAGAGGTATAGTTCAGCTGAGGCTGTCTTTGAGTTTGCCACCCTTCCCCCTCACAAAATCATTGTCAAATGGAGCCTCCCCCCTGCAGCCATTCCAATGAACCATTACTTGGCTATTTCACCCCATTTACCAAAAACACTAATGTGCATACTGTTTTACCTCTGCAATGATTTGGACTTCATTTGAAAGTTTTATTTTGCATTTTACAGCACAAACACTAAGACATCTGCTAAACAAAGCAATGCAGTCTCACAATGAAAACAGACTTAGCATTAAAACATCTCTGCCCTTGAAACTCACATTCATTGAAAGAGCATTGAAACCCACATTCAAACAAAATACATTTTGCCAGTGACAAATAAAGATTAACTTTGGGCTGTTTTCAAATCATAGGCCCCTTGCACACGAAACATACATATGCTCTTTGATACACCTTCATGATTGTATTAAATTATATTCCTTGTATAATACAGTACAGTTGTTAAAGGGCATTTTAAATTTGTTTTGAACATTTTTCCAGTAAACAATGAAACATAATGCTTGCACCAACAATGACAAAACTTCCCAATTTCGAGCATTTTTCCAGTAAACAATGAAACAAAATTCATGCACCAATAATGACAACACTGCCCAATTCAGAACATGTCCATCATAAAAGTCTACTCAAACTTCTACAGTCCACCAGTATTAGTAAATATGCACAATCTCTGAAGAAGTAAAAGTCATCTAAATAATTCCACATTAAAGAAATATGTAACTAATGAAGAGTTTGCTGTTAGCAAACAATTTTATATTTCATTATTTCATCTACAAATAAAGTGCCTGTTGCCCTTGAGGAATAAATTGCCTATGTTGCATTAAAAAATGATAAGCTAGTAATATTGCAATAGGGAATGGATGGCAAACTGATAACAGGTTCATAGTTACTAGGTAACTTCACCAAAAAGGACTACAGCATCCACTCCCTTTACAACACAGTACAGTATTAGTACTGCATTTACCTACTGTGGGAGTAGAACCCACAGCTTTCTGCATCAAAAGCAAATATACTACCCGTTGTGATATTAACAATGAAAGCAGGCTTGCCATAAGCAGCACTAAACTGTTGTTCCCCTGCAGCTCTCAGCTTCTTGTAAAATCTACTTGACACTCAGCTGTATCTCTGTACTTTGCAGCACAAGAAATCTGGAAAAAGTCAAAATGTATTGAGGGGGGGGACAAAAGCCCAAAAACCAGGGACACATTTTAAACATTGCTTGTATAATGTTTTAAAGTTGCTAGAATAACATACTGTGTTACCACCATACATTTCACTGCTAAGTATTGAACCCAAGATCCTGTGCAACATAGATAAACATACCACTATGCCAAAATTTCTGTTTTGTGAAAGAGGAAGACTGAAACTTAAAAGGCTACCATTTAGTGAATTCAGTTTTCACCATAGCTGTCAACCTCTTAGCACAAGACACCTAAACAAAGCCAATAATGGGGGAATACAGCCCCCAAACATATTCAGTGAATTTAGTTCTCACCATAGCTCAACCTTAGCACAAAAAACCTGGATGAAGCCAATAATGGGGGAATACAGTCCCAAAAATAGGGACAAATTTCAAATACCCATGTTATAAACTTAGAAAATTGCTAGAATAAAAGGTCATGTACTTTCTGAAGAATATGAAGTCTGAAATTCAAATGCCTGTTATTTTTATTTAACGTTTGTTAACCAGGAAAGTCTGACTTGGAACAAAAGCCAATTTTCAGCAGAGCAAAACACTCCAGACACATGTCTTTGTAAGATGGGAAGACATGTAGACTCCACACAGAAAGCATCCCAGCCAAGAATTAAACCAGAGAACCTGTAGCTATCAGGCAACAATGCTACCAGTGCACAACTGCACCACTACACAACTACACAACTGATGTTGCCAGGAACAACAAACATACAGAAACCACAGATTTTATGAGGAGCAGAACAAATATGATGCGAAAATCTGCAATTTTTTTACAAATTTTGGTGGGTAGGGAATTCAGGCCCTTACCACCTGCACCCAAGGTACAGGGTTCAAGCCTGAGTATTCTCTATGCACCACCATGTGTTCTCTCTAGCCACCAGTATATAGCAAATGGGGCATTAAACACACACAAACACACACACACACACACACACACACACACACACACACACACACACACACAAAATTCCGTTTGTCTTCCGTAGCAGCCAGATCAGTCCTGAATACACACCCTACCTCCATAGCAGCAGATCAAAATCTGCATTCGTCCTCCATAGCAGCCTGAAGCCATCCTCTGTAGCAGCCCACTCAAGCTATACAGATTGTCTGTCTTCCGTAGAAGCCCGTGCAAACTATACTGGTTTCCCCGTGAGATGAGAGTAGGCTGGAGCCTCCAGCCTGCAGGTGATGCAATCCGGTGTCCTTCTGGTCATCACTGCACAGACTTCTGGGGCTGCAGGGCAGAGATCCCTTTCCTCCATATCCAGACTGCCTAACACAGCAGTCTGGAGTTCTGTGAGTACCAGGAATTCCAAGCACGCATGCGTGGAGTTCCGGAACTCATGATATTTTTATTTATTCTTTTTTTTTTCTTTCTACAGGTGGGGGGGGGGCTCGCAATTTATTTTTTATTATTTTCTTTTTTCTTTCTATAGGTGGGGAGGATGCAGTCCTGCAGTCCTATAGCACGAGCCGCCCCTGGCTAAAACTCAACTTGACATCCTTGTCCCAAGAAGAAAACTGTTGCAAAGGGCTGCAAATTTGTGAAACATCCCACTTAGCATTGACAATAAATCCAATTTTGCAGTTGTCAGCATACATAGCATGCTAGCAGACTCTGAAGCTCTAAGGAACTACTTGATAAGAATAAATTAAACAAGAAAGGCCCCAAGACAGAGCTTTGGGGGAATATGGATTTTACTAGAAGATATTCAAACTTGCAACTTCTTATTTGTACACATCAATGTCTTTCCATCAACCACTTATTGATCCAATTTACCAAAAATGGATTAAAACCATAATTATTTTGTGCTTCCAGACTAAATTATGGCAAATAGTAGCAAAGGTCCTGGACAAGTCAATATAGCTAACTACAGCTGTGAATGACAGATCTAATACAATAGACACTTGAACATAAAATCCTTCTAAGCTGGTCAGTATAGACCTGCCATTGCAAAATGCATGCTGGTGTAAATCATAATTACTAGAATTTTAATATTCATCCTGTTACATCACCCATAGGGCTCTTCCAAGACATCTGCAAAGAACAGAAGTAAGGCTAATGTGTCTGTAATTCAAAAGGTCCATTTTATTCCTTTTTAAAAAAATGGTGTAACTAAAGACTTTTCCATACTGTGGAAACAAAGCAATTGTGCAACAGCATATTGAACATTAACTGCAATACAAGAGTAAGGTACTCTAGTCAACCAAATACCACAATTGTGGAAATGTTGTGAGGACCCACTGATGTCATCTTTCAATATTTTAGGGAACAAACAATTAATGTGCAACAAAACTGAGAATATTTGGCTTGCAAAATTGGTTCAGTACTCTTCACAAATTACCCTCATGTCAATGATAACACTTCCGTTAACCATTATTCCAGGAATTAAATCTATATTAGTTGACAGTGAGTTAGTATATTTGATACTACCTTTTATTTATAAATGTGTGTGATAAGTGAGATTCATGTTGGAATATCTTTGGTTTCAACTCAAACTTAAGGTTTTCCATTATTAAACTCAATTTCTTCTTAGTTTCTAAAGACTAATCGCGCCTTAGCTAATTAAAAAATTTTTTCTTCTTTTGTAGAATTTGCATAAAGAAGAATCCCACAAGAAAGGTAACTTACTGATTTATTTCCTTTGTTTTGAAGGACTGTACTCATCGAGTCATGCATGTTTTTTTTTTCACCTGTGAGCAACCACCGTCCTGCAGTGAACATCACAACTCTTTCCAATTCACTAACTTTATTATTCATCTTATGCTGGTGTAATCCAAATTGTTAAATTTATATTTTTAAATTAATCTACATTTATCTACATATTGGGCCGGATTTACGAAGGCTTGCACGGAGTGTAAGAGTAGTGTAAGATGGCAGACAAGCAATATGTCTGCCGAGTGATTCAGCAATGGCCTGCAGGGGCATGCATGAGAGCCTCTAAAGCTACTCTTGCACGGACAGTGTTATGGTATGCAAATTACCTCATTTGCTGCTGAAAGCTATGCATATGAGGTAAATTTGCGATCCAGGAAACACTAACCTGTCCATGTAAGAGTAGTGTCATTTGGAGAAATGTACTCCGTTGGTAATTGAGTACCGTTCTGCAAATAGCTAAATGGAGCTATGACAGCTCCAAATAAAGGATGCCTCTAGTGGAGAAAGCATGCCAATGGCCAAATATAAAGCCATTGGCATTTGCAAATGTTATAAAATCTTAAAATCCATTATTTGTTTTCCCCAATCGCCGATGTTTAAGCATAGTGCAGCAGCGGGCAAACGTGCTGTGCTTTAAATAAAATGAAAAAAAGAGAAAAATAGCCACAAATGGGCATTTTCACTAAAAAGCTTGTTCTGCCATGCAGGTGAATGGCAGTCTGAAAACAACATGGCCACTAAGTAGTGGTTGCTAAGGGGGGAAGCTCAGTGCGAGAGATGTAACCAAGCATTAGTAGGCAATCCTATGCAAATGAGGATAAGGATAGTGAATCCCAATTTTACCCGGCATGTGAGCCATGTCCCCAGAGTGTAAGTGTAGGAGTAGGGGAGTAGTAGAGTAGAAGATAGGTGACATCATAAGGGGGGTATGTCTGAAAGACTGTAAGCTGATTGGAGCACAGTGGATTGTGTTTGCCCTGAGTTGCTCATGATTGCAAGAGGCGTATCTACAGTTGACCTAGCTGAAAACAAGAAACCAAAGGTATACGCCATGGATATATCTAAAATTTCTTGCAAACGGGCACACAATGTGTGCACGCGTGTGTGCCCGTGTGCGTGCCCGTGTGTGCGTGTTTGCGCTTGTTTGCGTGGTGCTGCCCGTTGTGGAAACAGAAAGGGAAAAAGGAAGGAAAAGAAGTAGTAGGAAGTTAACCAAGGAGAACTAGCAGAGCTGCCAGGTGAAATAAATCAGAATCAGCCAATTACTCAGGCAGTCGACTAGCCCAGCCCAGCCCAGCACTTTAAACTCTGCAAACAGCAGTCTAACCTGTTTTTTCCCAAGAACTCTACAACACTGCAGTATTCAAAGAGTGAAAACTTAAAAAGCTTAAGGCTGACAAAATGTTAGGGGCTGCTATTGCTATCATAAACCAACATGTGCAAGGTGCTGAGGGTGGTGATGTTGTGAATGCTGCTGAGCAACCCACAGTGAAGTTATGGAGAAGAGTGTACAGACCCAGGGTAACCTACCAGGGGCTACATGAGCTGGAGATAGTGGAGCACTATACAGTGGACAGAGACCTCCTGCAGCAAATTGTTGAGCTGTGCCAGCCATGCCTCACACACACAGAACCAACAGAGGGGAACCCATCCCAGTGGATACCAAGGTATGCGTTGGCCTATGAATACTAGCTACAGGTACCTTCCAGAGACCAACTGGCGATATGATAGGGGTTTCACAGGCATCAGCATCCAGGGTATTGCACCAGTTCCTGGATGCCATGTCAGCACATGTCGGTGACCACGTATATTTCCCCAATTCCCGTGAGGCATTGTCCAGCAATATGCGTCTTTTCCACCAAATAGCAGAATACCCTGAGGTAGTGGATGCAATAGACTGCACGCGCATACACATCAAAGCACCACCCGGTGAGCGGGGTAGGGTCTAAATCAACCGCAAGAGCTTCCCCTCCATTAACTGCCAGGTCGTGTGCAATGCCCAGGGCATAATAATGAATGTGTGCTGGCTGCCCTGGAAGCTATCAGGATTCCCACATCTGGCATCTGATGCAGCTGTACCAGAGATTTGCCAATGGGGACATCCCTGACGGTCAACTAGTGCGGGATGCTGGATACGCACTGGAGCCGTGGCTGATGACACCCATCAGAAATGCACACACACCCGAACAAGAACTCCATAATGAGGCGCACGCACAAACAAGAAACATTATTGAGCATGTGTTTGGGATGCTCAAGTCACGGTTCCGGTGCCTGGACACATCTGGTGGAGCCTTGCAGTACTCACCAACTTCATGTACCCAGATTTTCATTGTATGTGCCATACTACACAATATGATCCTGTAAAATCAGCTGCCACAGGAACAGAATGGGGCAGGGCCAAACAGCCCCCCACCATTGCCAAGGCCTGCACAGGCACAGCATGACTCGGAGGAGGAACAATCTGAGCCTGCCCCAGTAGGCAGAAGGAGGCGTGCCCAGTATGCCCTGGCCTTGGCAAAGAGGCAAAGCATAGCACATACACTGACTCAGTAGGAACCCTGGAAATGACACCTCTCTCTGACTCACACATACAATAAAAGGGATGCCTAACTTGACACTACCTGTTTTCAAACATGTATAGGGAGTGTACTGTGTGCATCCGACAAAGGCAGCCCTGCAGCACAACTTGAGGCATGATTGCCCTATTTTAAGCAATATAAAGCAGTGCTAAGCACATTTTACCACTATTTATCATATGTAAGCACAATTGCGTGGAGCTGCACGCCACACAAACTAGCGCAACATTGGGCAACATTGAGCAATGTTGGGCAATGTCGGGCAAAGTCAGGCAAAGCCGAGCAAAGTCGGGTAAACACGCTCACACCTGCTTTACTGTTCCTTAACCAACCAGGTCTGCCCAGCAGGAAAATAAAAAGCAGTGACAGGGCTCGAACTCAGGATACTGTGCACTATAGTCACAATACTGAACCACTAAGCCATGACAGCATTTCACTGGCACAGACACAGCAGGGCAATTGTAGACTAACTCAAACACAAAGAAATGCTGTATCATGCCCTCTGAACTTCCCCCCAGGCCTATGCAGACAGATAACAGCAGGCCAGGCAGTGTGATGTGGGTTGTGTAGGCTATGAATGTCACAAACTAATATACGTGAAATTGGAAGCTAAGTTCTGTAGTACAGTAGTATGCCTCAAGCCAGTACAATAGGCAACAGTACAGACTAAAATGGAGTACCTGACATAGCAGTGCAGGCCTAGCAAATGTGTATAAGTGTTAGGTGAACCCCTCATCCTATGTACACCCACAGTAACAATCAGGTGTGCCCCCTGGGTAGAAATTTACAAATAATAGCTGCCCCCCCCCCTGTATGTAGAAATGTTGATAAGTCTATGCAAAGCAACTCATGGAAGCCCTGCAGGCACAGTGTGCTTCCTGTCAATGTACAACACAAAGGTGAGCCCTGAAGTAAAAAACAACTTGATTTTTCACACGCATATAGTATATATATATGTCCATACTGGGCATGCTCACACACTTAAATAAATGAAGCAAATGTCAGTCAACAACATACTGAAAGGTCATACTGGGCATGCTCACACACTTAGGCCATGTCTGAGTACAGCAGTGGGCCACACATATCTGGCAGTTGCAGTTCTTACCCCAGAAACATGTCACTATTCACCAATCCTGCCTTGCCAATACAGTTATATGAAAACAGACCCATATAATATATTGGACTCCTGTCATAATCAAACTATGTACTACAAGTACTGAACTTGTTCAGAGAAAGTGAAAATTCAAAGAAGATCAATAAATCACCGATCAGTATCATCAATAAACAATGAGCACTCCTAACATTATCCAATCCATGTTCTGGCAAAAATATTGTCAAAGAGTCCATAGAGAACCATGAAGCTTTCTTTCGCAATGTAATATATATCAATGTAAACACATATATGTTCTGAGTCAGTGCAAACTGTAAATGAATACATGTACATGACTGACACTGCCAACATCTTGTCAGACAGGTTCATACATATTTACCCCCCTCTCACTGACAAAAGGGCTCATTATCATACCTGGAGATTGTGAAAACCCAGAAATCACATATACAATGGTTAAACAGCACTTTCCAAACCTAAAAACATGGTGTATATGGGATGACATGGTTTTCCTAGCTGTATCATATGGGAACTCCAAAACAAACAGACCCTGCACCTGAACAGTCTGTTGAGACTCACCCTCTGTACAGGATATGAAACTGTTGAATGCATTACAGCAACATTTGGCACACTCCACAAGTGTTGGTGGACAACAGACCATAGGAACTGTAGTCTTATAAACCTATTAAGCCTGATCTGCAAGGCCATGGAGTCCATCATGATGGAACTCATAAGCGGAGCTATTGTGAGCCTTCAAACACACAAACCTACCAATTTCGGTTTGGTCAGGGGCAGATCATGGTTCCCAAACCTGCTAGAGTGTTTTCAAGGCAGTCATCCAGGACATACATCAATGAAATGAGCTACACACATCCCACATAGACCTTGAAAAGCCCTTTTCCAACATCTCAGACACATGTCGTATTCACAACATCAACAACCAGTGCATAAATATGTATGTCATCTGATGGATTGTCAACTGGGACACAGATAGATCCCACAAGGTAAGAATTGTGGTGTCCTGTTCAAGCTGGTAACAACTCCTGTCCCCCATGGCTCAGTCCTGGGACCCCTCCTGTCTGGTGTATACTTTTCAGAAATACAGTCAAACACATGAGGGCTATGTTTAGCAAAGTTTGTGGATGACTGCAAAAAAGTTGTCATAATCGATGTTTGGGACAACAGAGACATCCTTAAAAAGGGTCTCAGTCAGACATATGTGGTGTAAAAATCATGGCCTCGAGCTACAGTCATAAAAATGCCACAGAGGTGCCAACACCCTAAATATGTAGGGGATAACAAGGGATCTATGGACACATGTGGATATTCATGTCCACTTCCAGAAACATAGTCACAAAGTGGTTAGAAAATCATGCAATGTGTTCCCACAAACTGCCAAAGTCTTTGCTCTGTACTGAGCTTTTTAAGGCAAGAGGTGTATACAGGTTGTCCCTCTTATTCTTTAATTTGTTCACACAATGTGGTGATGGCTACAATCTCTTCATCTATGGTCCTATCATGATATTCAACCAGAATTTCCACAAAATTCATTGTGGCTTTATGTTGTGCTTCCCTCCATTGTTTTAGAAGGACATCGTCTGGGTTATTGACCAACGGCTGTGTTCTAATTCTTAAGCCCCTAGGCATAATACCTTTAATCATATAAGCTTTAAATAGCTTATAGTGCCAAACATTATTTCGAAGAGACCTCATATGTTTGGTCAATTTAATAAATAGTGATTCACAAGTATCTTCCATACTGAGTAGGGTGGTCCCACTTTCTGATAAATTATCTGTTCCTATGCCAAAAAAAGCCAAATCATCTCGATCGGAGGAAAGCCCCGAAGCAGATTTGAAATTTCCTTGGTGAGTACTACTGGCTAATTAGAATAAAAAAAAAACTCAACTATATTACTTTATGGGACGATATCAGCCCCTGGCATTCGTTCCAGACAAACACGCTAAATGCATCGCAAGTCAGGGTTTCAGCAATTCATTATATTCATCTATGTGGTTAAACTTGTCTAAATAATGACACTTTTCAAAATTCAGTTGGTGAATGGGCACTGAAGTTTTTGTTAATTGACTTGAGGTTATTCAAAAACTGGAACTGCTTAGCAAAACAATGACGATATCTGCTTATGTTGATATAATGTGATAGTGGTTTTGGACTAGCAATATTTTTGCATAAGAGTGTTTATAGGTTCATAGGTTCATAGGTTCATACTAGGCTATCTGCCCTAGGGCATTTATAAGCCTAGCCAGAGTGTGTTTGGCTTTCGCCACCCATTTTAAATTAATTTTGCTATGCCTTTTTTTGAGGTTAGTATACTGTGCCTCTGTCTAACAGTGACACAGAAGTGATAGCCGGGGTAAACCTACGATCTCCCATCCACTCATCAAGATTCTTCTTGAAGAGAGTCAATGTGGGACTCTGCCTAACCTGGACTGGGATTTTATTCCAGAGTGAAGGGAGCCTCTGGGTTATGAATCTGTCCCTTCAGCATGTCCTATTTATTTCAGTGCTGAGGTTCAAGTCTCTCGAGCGCGTAGCTCGATGGGATTTGGATTTTCTGAGGTGCAGCATGTCCATTAATTCCGGGTTGGACATGGCTTTATATGTCAGGCACAGATCACCTCTGAGCAGGCGGTATGCCACTGAGTAGAGCTGGAGTTTCTTTAACCGGGCAGCATATGGCATCTGTTTGAGCCCTTTGATCCTCTTGATGAGGTACTTTTGGGGTCTTTCCAGTTGCTGCAGGTGTCTGGTAAGGTACATCCCAAAAGGGGCATTGTACTCAATTATGGGCCTGATGAGGGATGAGTAAAGAGGCACAATGACCTCCCCTGATCTAGATGTGAATCCCTTCATGATTAGGTGGGCTATATAAAATGTTTTTCTAACCACTTTGGCCACGTGGTTGTCAAATGAGAGATTGCTATCAACTTGGGTCCTCAGGTCCCTAATGACTTCTTCTGTACTTAATGGATTACCACCTATGTGGTAATTTGTGGGCACTTTGTTTTTGCCAAAGGGGATGACTATACACTTTTTGGCGTTTAGTTTGAGGCCATGGCTCTGGCAACAGTTGTCTGTTTCTATGAGGCCCTTTTGGATGATGCTTGTGTCAGCTGGAGAGTTGATTATGGCGCCCAGTTTGCAGTCATCTGCGAACTTGGTCAGCCACAGTCCTTCCATGTTGGCCTGTACTGCCGAAAAATATATACCGAACAAGAGAGGTCCCAGGACTGAGCCTTGTGGGACGCCACTTGTAACTGGTTTGGAGTCTGACATGGCTCCAGCAATTCTAACCATGTGGGTTCTGTCCTTGAGCCAGTTTGCAACCCATCTAGTGACATAGGGGTTTATATTTAAGCTGGTGAGCTTATCTATAATGCCCGAGTGGGGTATTGTATCGAAGGCTTTTGCGAGTTCCAGGTAGGCTGTGTGGACCACCTTCCCCTCGTCAATGGCCTTGGTGACTGTTTCAAAGAAATCGACCAGGTTTAAGAGGCAGGATCTGCCCTTAACAAAGCCAAACTGGGTAGGATCCAGTGTCTGTAGGTCCCCAATATCTTTATTTATGAGGTCCATGATGATCCTTTCCATAGCTTTGCAGACCAAGCTAGTCAGGCTTATGGGGCAATAGTTTCCAGGATCCATTGAGGCACCACCTTTGTGGAGAGGGACCACTGTTGCTGTACGCCACTCTTTGGGTACATATCCTGTAGTAAGGCTAAGATTGAACAGTAGTTTTATGTTTGGGTTTAGCTCTTCTTGGAGTTCATGTAGGACGCAGCCCGGGACACCATCTGGTCCCATTGATGCTGTGTTTTTTGCTTTGGAGAGGGCGGCTCTTACCTGAGCATCTGAGATGTCAGGGGAGCAGCACTCTGTTGGGATAGATATTTGCCCTTTTGGTGGGGGGGGGGGAATTTGCACTGAACCTGTCAGCTAGGATGTTGGCAATGTCTGTGGGCTCGGTGTATTTTTTGTCATTTTGGACTAATTCTGAGCATATCTGGGAATTCCCACCCAGGTTCTTAACATAACTAAAGAAAGCCTTGTGATTATCCTTAGTGTCCTGTGCAATTTTTCTCTCGAAGCTGGCCTTAGACGATTTTATGAGTGCCCGTAGTTTTTTGCTAATACTGATCAGAGATGCCTTCCCTTTTTGGGATTTTGCTCTATCATGTAGTAGCTTCCTCCTTCTATTGTATAGTTTGTTTATGGTTGGGGTCCACCAGACAGGATGTCTGCCTTTGGAGGATTGGGTCTTGGTTTTATTTGGGATTGCATGATCCATGCATTCCTGAAGGTGTTCATAGAATGAGTTTATAAAGGATTCTGCGGTCTGGGCCGTATTTTCCACAGGCCCAGGGGCTTTGAAGGATTTCGCCTCGGTTTTGAGGCATGTGAAATTTGTTTTAGAGAAGTTTTTCACTGTGGTTTTCTGGGCAGGGGGTGGGGTCGGGATGTGAATATCCAGTGAGATTAGTTTATGGTCTGATCTTACCAGTGAGGGATACACTTCTGGTCTGGAGCATAGTGTCCCCATGTTGGTGATGATCAGGTCCAGTATGTTTTCCACTCTTGTGGGAGTGGTAACAAGTTGTTCCATAGCATTTGAGTTTATAAATTCTAGGAACCTTTGGGCTAGGGTGTTGGAGCTAGAGTAATGCTCCCAGTCTATGTTTGGGTAGTTGACGTCGCCCAATATAATGGTGTTTGGAGAGACCTTCATATTTTCCAGTATTCTCAGGAAGGCCGAGTGGGGTTCCTGTGTTTGGGAGGGTGGTCTGTAGCAGGCTATAAACTGGAAGGCAGTTTTACCCACAGTTAGTTGCACATGGATAGTCTCTGATGCTTCGTGCTGTGCCACCAACCTGGAGGTGTGGGTATCTTTGACTAATATTGATACTCCCCCTCCTTTTGTGGTTTGGTCCAATTTTTGGGGCCGAAAAGCATGGTATGAGGTATAACCTGGTAGTGCTGGGGTGCTCTCGGGAGCCTTGAACCAGGTTTCTGTTACTGCACAGATATCGATGTTCTCCATGCTAAGGAGAGTTTCGAAAGTCGTGCATCTTGAGGTTTAGACTTCTGGCATTGAGTAGCATTACTCTTAGTTTCTTATCCCTTGTGATACCTATGGAGGTGGGTTTGTCTTTTGAGCCTTGCCTAAAAAAGACACTATGGGGGTAGCAAGAGCCTTTGCCAATATCCGAAAGCCCAGGGGTGACAGGTGCAAGCCGTCCCTAGCGAAGCATCATGGCTTGTCGAGCATGTCATCCCAGGCTGACAGGCATTGGATCCCCTTTGAATGACACCAACACTTAAGCCAATTGTTGAAATTGATCATCTTGTCTTCATATTGTGGCATCATTCTTGGTGAGGGTAAGATGCTACTCAAGGTCAGGGTCATACCGGCCTGGGCTACATGCTCGGAGAGCTCCTCTATGTCTCTTTTCATGTAGTCCAGGGAGGTACGTCTCAGGTCATTCACACCAGCATGGACAATGACTGAGTCATATTTGTACTTGCCTTGGAGTGACCTGAGTGCTTGTGTTATGTGGCGGATCCTAGCTCCCGACAGGCAGCTCACTGTGACCTTCTCCTTGTTCAGCCTGGTGAGCGGGACGTCAGTGTGCCTGACGATAAAGTCACCTATTACAAGTGTATCAGGTGTGTTGTTTAGCCTTAAGGGCTGTGACTGTTCGGCACACTGGTTTTGTAAGCTATGTTTTGCACGTGTTTTGTTTTGGGGTAGCGGTTGCTTGGGTGTCTGCTTTGAAGGTCTCTACTGCTTAGGCAGATTTTTATTTAGAGCCTCCGAGTATGTTTTTGTGTGTTTATGTGTTTGGTTTGTTGTCGTGGTAGGTCTATGTGAGACTGGAATTGTAGTGAGTGTGGTTTCCTTCTCTTCCTGACTGGTTACGCCAGTACTGAGTTGAGAGAGCTTAGCCTCCAGTTTGGCTATATGGTTGCATCTCTCACATGTGTTGGAATTTGTTGGGAGGAGGAGAGGGTTGCCTGTGTACATGAGGCAGTTGTAACATTGCCTCAAGATTCCCAGATTCACCAGCTGGACCGGAGAGGAGATTGACAACTGACATTTGGGCATGCTAGAACAGTATTGGGAATTCCTTTATAATTGAAAAAAAGGGCCAATGGGGAACAAGGTACTCAAGGGGAGTTTGTGAGGGTGTAGTGCTTTTAATTATTTAGAGCTGACTTATATAATTGCTTTAGTGAGCAAGTGCCAGGTAACTTAAATGCAATGTGTTACAGGTAACTTAAATGCAAAAATGACAAGCAGTAACTTTCTTTCAAGTGAAACAAGGAAATAAGTGCAGTAAGCAATGCAGATATCACTAGGGATCCACAGAAGTGCTAAAAGGCCGCGTTTTAGGTGGAATTAGCATTTCAGGGAAATAAACAAACAACAAGTATACAAATAAAGCTAGATTCAGCAGGCCTGGATCTAGTCTATGCTACAGCAAACAAGGTGTACCAATTTCAGTAAGAAACAGAATATGCAGGCACTATAAGCCTTTAACCAGAAATTCCCTGCTCAGAAGGGCAGAGTCCAGCCTCTCCTCCCACAAGAGTGCAGACCGCAATCCTTCTTAACGTAAAATAACTGGCCTGAAGCCCAAGTGCTTAAACCAGAACTAATACACTTTTAGAATAACAGACACTGAGCTCTCAATCAGCAGTTCCCAACTTAGAAGGATGTAAGCTACCTGTCCTGCCACCACAGTGCAGGCCACAAACCTTCCTAATGTAAAACAACTGGTCTGAAGCCCAAGTGCTTAATCCAAAAGACTTAGAAATGATAGCTACACTTTAATCAAGTTACTACCAGCAGTAATAAATACAACTGAATACTTTAAAGAATGCCTGGATTAGTGCTCAAGTTATACAAACAAAGCTAGATTCAGCAGGTCTGGATCTAGTCTATGCTACAGCAAACAAGGTGTACCAATTTCAGTAAGAAGCAGTTCAAATATGCAGGCACTATAAGCTTTAACTAGAAATTCCCAGCTCAGAAGGACAGAGTCCAGCCTCTCCTCCCACAAGAGTGCAGAACACGAACCCTCTTAATGTAAAATAACTGGCCTCAAGCCCAAGTGCTTAAACCAGAATTAATACACTTTTAGAATAACAGACACTGAGCCCTCAATCAGCAGTTCCCAACTTAGAAGGATGTAAGCTACCTGTTCTGCCACTACAGTGCAGACCACAAACCTTCTTAATGTAAAACTGGTCTGAAGCCCAGGTGCTTAAACTAAAAGGCTTAGAATGAGTTACACTAAGCAGTAATAAATACAATTGAGTACTTTTAAGATGACGCAAAAGCAAAATAAAGTAGGAAAAACACAAATACAGTAAAAGCAGATACATTTTTTTTTTTTTTTTTTTTTTTGGAAAGAGAGAAAGGAAAGAGAGAAAGGAGTAGCAGAAACTAAGCTGATTGGCCTTCTCAAATGCTCTCCCTGTACTGGGTAGAATGAGGTAATGACACTAGACTGGGAGGAGGGTCCCAGATCAAATTTACACTAGGGGCGGGCAACTGCAAAGCCACCAACTATAAAAACACTATACCAACAGGGATGGTGGGAAACAAACTGCAGAAATGTTACTCACAGCTGAAAAGCAGCAGTGAACCTTTAAATGAAAGTTTTAAACAGCTGAAGGAGCCACTAGAAAAAAGAGTTTAACTGCAACAAGTTATCATAAACAAACAACCCAACAGATGCTTAATAAGAGTGGACAATTTCCAGTTAATACCTCACACACAGTGAAACTAGCTAGAAAAAATACACAGTACACAAAGTGCTATAAACAACAAAGAAATAATGAACAAAATAAACAAAAACAGGATACTTAATGTTATATATTATAGCTCCGAGTTTGCTGAGTGTCCTTCCTTCGATTAGCTCACTGTAAAATGGCTGAACACTCACAACTGAGCTTCTTAGGTAACAGAAAGTTGAAACCTGAGACAGCTTTTAAGAAAGAAATCTCAAAAGAACCAATGAGGTGCTTAGTCTAAGCTGTAGTCCAGGAGACCTCAGTCAGCCAATGACCTCAAACAATTCTCTCTCACTGAAATGCCTGATGGCTTTGGCTAAAACAAGATGTCCCTGAATTATGTGCTCAGACACACAGCCTCCACAAACACTAGGCCCAAATACAAGCCTGAATATGGAAATGCTACAAATATCCCCACTACTTAGAACAAACTGCAGAAATGTTACTCACAGCTGAAAAGCAGCAGTGAGCCTTTAAATGAAAGTTTTAAACAGCTAAAGGAGCCACTAGAAAAAGAGTTTAACTGCAACAAGTTATCATAAACAAACAACCCAACAGATGCTTAATAAGAGTGGACAATTTCCAGTTAATACCTCACACACAGTGAAACTAGCTAGAAAAATACACAGTACACAAAGTGCTATAAACAACAAAGAAATAATGAACAAAATAAACAAAAAACAGGATACTTAATGTTATATATTATAGCTCCGAGTTTGCTGAGTGTCCTTCCTTCGATTAGCTCACTGTAAAATGGCTGAACACTCACAACTGAGCTTCTTAGGTAACAGAAAGTTGAAACCTGAGACAGCTTTTAAGAAAGAAATCTCAAAAGAACCAATGAGGTGCTTAGTCTAAGCTGTAGTCCAGGAGACCTCAGTCAGCCAATGACCTCAAACAATTCTCTCTCACTGAAATGCCTGATGGCTTTGGCTAAAACAAGATGTCCCTGAATTATGTGCTCAGACACACAGCCTCCACAAACACTAGGCCCAAATACAAGCCTGAATATGGAAATGCTACAAATATCCCCACTACTTAGAACAAACTGCAGAAATGTTACTCACAGCTGAAAAGCAGCAGTGAGCCTTTAAATGAAAGTTTTAAACAGCTAAAGGAGCCACTAGAAAAAAGAGTTTAAGCATGTGGAAGATTGTACTGAATAGGAAACTGTTTAGCGGAAAACATCCAAAGGCCTCCAGAACTATGGATTAATATCGGATTATAAATATCATTCCCTACATGGTGGATTTATAACTGTTATGCTTCTATTCGAAATGGGGGGTAGTTTTTGAATGGATTATGGCAAGAGAGGATTCTGGATGATAATAGAATATATTATTCTTTAGTGTGCTTTAAAACTGATGCTTGTTTATGCTCTTTGATTTTTTTGTGTTACTATTTACATCTATTATTTACGATTGTAACTATTTTTACATTTAGACCTACATCACCTAGGAAAACAGATTACTGTATACAAAAAACAGGAGTGTATGAGATTTGACAACATTATGTATCACAAGTGCTAACTATATATATATATATATATATATATATATATATATATATATATATGATGAACATTGGTTTTATGCAATATCTAACGGAATGATTATATATTTATGGAGTCCTAAATATGCATTAGGGTAGAACAGGGGATGGACATTGCATACTACAACTAAGGACAATGTGTATATTTTGTTATTTACAATCATAAACAAGTGGGTTAAATGAACAAAGCCTGAAAGCGTAGGCATATGAGTCACAACATTTTTATACACTACATCATGGTAATTTAGGAACTAATGGTTAGATTTTTATAGTCTAAGGCAGGGGTATGATTTCTTTGACATACCTCTATAATTTTGTGTCCAGTTATATGTAAATCTACTTTATACTTATATTTAGCTTATATAAATAAGCCTGACATTATATTCTCTGGTCCACCCACTGGATATATGTATTTTCAGTAAGGATGATATCTAAAGGGACTATCAGTTTGGTTTATTGACCTTGACCTACATAACCAAAATCTATTCACAGATATTCATAAGAGTGGTATGATCCCACCTTCTGAATCCATATATTATTCAGCTGTTGTAGCCTTTTGTCTTATATCAGATATTGCTGTATGAAACATATAAGAGTAAAACCACTGGCTAATTATTTTTGAGTTGGATACTAGCCGTCTATAGCAAGTCAAATAGTGGACTCAGCACTGGATATGTTATTTTTGGACTCAGTAAGGCACAGTAGATTTTATTTTGGATTTGGCTGATATTGTCAGTATAAACTATAATAATAGCTCGAACAGGGGTGATAAATATATATCAATAGATTATTACGGACTCAGTATATTGGATTGCCTAGGCAGATATTGTCCAAGAACGTATGACAGGGGCTGATATCGTCCCATAAAGTAATATATTTGGGTTTTTTTTAATTCTAATTAGCCAATAGTACTCACCATGGAAATTTCAAATCTGCTTTGGGGGCTTTCCTCTCATCGAGACGATTTGGCTTTTTTTGGCATAGGAACAGATAATTTATCAGAAAGTGGGACCACCCTACTCAATATGGAAGATACTTGTGAATCACTTTTTATTAAATTGACCAAACATATGAGGTCTCTTCGAAATAATATTTGGCACTATAAGCTATTTAAAGCTTATATGATTAAGGGTATTACGCCTAATGGCTTAAGAATTAGAACACAGCCATTGGTCAATAACCCAGATGATATCCTTCTAAAACAATGGAGGGAAGCACAACATAAAGCCAGAATGAATTTTGTGGAAATTCTGGTTGGATATCATGGTAGGACCATAGATGGAGAGATTGTAGCCATCACCACATTGTGTGAACAAATTAAAGAATATGAGGGACAACCTGCATACACCTCTTGCCTTAAAAAGCTCAATACAGAGCTCATGACATTAGAAACACAACTAAAAGAGAGGAAAAGAGGAAATATCTCATTGATTTGGAAGACTATGAAGGGGGGAACCCTTCACTAGGGATAGGGACAAACATGTCCGTTTTTCGCAAACGTATAGAAACACATCTAAAAGGAAGCATCCAAGATCAATACTTAAGAAAACTTCCATTTCTGGTACAGATACCTCAGGGGAAGATTCTTCCTAGGCTTTGAGATAGATACACCAGTATCTACAGAATCACCAACACAGAATAGAAGGAATTCCAGTATCCCTTTAGAATTAAACCAAAAAAGGGGGGATAGAAAACACAGGAAATGTAGACAATATGGAGGGGTTGTTTCAGATGTATGTACAGAAACAGTAAATGAGAATGTGTTGAATATATCATCTTACTCCCTCTCCTCCTTGGAGGAGGATATTCTTAATAAAGGATTGTCATTCATACCTGGCTCTTTTGTGTCTTAGTAAAGTTTTGCAAAAGATATGACTATTTTTTGTAGAAATCTTAACTTGAAATTACTTTTTCAGGATAAAGTATCTACGAATAAAAATGAAGATTTTAGATACCATACATCTACCTTTACCACCCCCCCCCAATGAATCATAATGTACTGCTATTCCAAAATTCCATCCTCAGAGATTTGAATTTTTGTTCCAGGGAAAGCCAGGTTAGGGTTATTAATGTATCTAAGGCTGAGATGACTACTATTTCTAGATTAGCCAACAACCATGAAAGATTTATTTTAAGGGCTGATAAAGGAGGGGCAGTGATGGTGCAAGACTGGAAACAATATGATCATGAAGCCAATAAACAACTTGCAGATAGCAGATATTATGTACATCTCACATACAATCTCACTATATATTTCAAGAAGCAGACTGATGACTTTTTATTTTTATCAGCGGAATAGGGTATTATTACTGATACTAGTAGGAAACAATTGATGATTTCGGATCCTAACAACCAGTATATATATTTCCTACCAAAAATTCATAAAAGTCTTTGTAACCCTCCAGGTAGACCTATATTATCTGAAAGGGCTCCTTTATGGAACCATTGTCTCCATATCTTACCAGATATTTAAAACCTCTGCTCAAATGGGTGAGGGTCCATTCAAAGGATACTATGGAATTTCTTCAGGTCATCTCTGAAATGCAGTTGGAGGGTTGGTTACTCTCTACCCTAGATGACAAAGCCCTATATACCAACATTCCACACTGGGCTGGTATAGAAGCATTAGAATATTTTCTATATAGGTACGAGTTATACCAACCAGGCTTTAATACTCTTCTTCTTTGTCTCACTGAGCATGTACTCACTAAAAATGTCTTTTTCTATCAGGATAAATGCTATCTACAGATTAAAGGTACAGCAATGGGGGCATCATTTGCTCCCATATATGCTGATTTATTTATGGCATATATAGAAGAGCAAATTATATATTATAGCTCCCATAATCTGTATATAGATGAAATAGACATCTGGAAAAGATATTTAGATAATTGCTGGATGGTATGGAGATCGGATGAGGAACATCTTAAATAATTTGTTGGTTATCTGAATGAAAACAAATGGAGGATTGAGTTTACGTAAACCAAGCTAAAGAACGGATTACTTTTCTGGATGTTAGGGTTATCAAAGCTCCTGATAATACTTTGATAACAGAAGTCTACCGTAAATTCCCTGAATATGATTCCCTTCTCCATGCCACCAGCTATCATCCCCCACATATTTGTAAAAATATTCCTAAATTACAATACATGAGGATTAAACATATATACTCAGAGAATGACACATATAAGCATTTCAGGGATGACCTGACCATCAGATTTAGAGAAAGGGGTTACAAAACGGGTTATATTCTACAAGCTAAGCATAAGGTAGATAATATTGAGAGAAGTAATCTCTTACAATATAAAAGTCAGGTTGACACACAAGAAAGTACCTTTAAGTTTGTTACGACCTTCGGTAGGAATACTGGGGCACTAATGGACAGCGTGCAGCATAACTGGAGTATCTTAATGGTGGACAGTAAACCTTCTGGAATCATAGGGAATAGATACCAATTTTCTTTTAGGAAAGAAAAAAAAATAGCATTTCATTTTAAGCACTACATGCATGGGCCCTATAACTTAAAAGAAAGTTTACCAAGTTCACTTGAAGGACAGATTGCAATAGGCTGCTTTCCATGTGGTCACTGTACATATTGTCCCAGAATACTGAAAACAAAACATTTCAGTTTGAAGAATACTAGCCAATTATATGATATCCCCTTTTTTGCTAATTGCAATTCAGACTGGGTTATATACCTTGCAGTCTGTAAATGCTCTGCATTTTATATAGGACAGATGTCAAGACTAGTAAAATACAGGATATCAGAACATTTCAGTGACATTAAACACCGGAGAAATACCAATGCATTGTATAAACATACTGTGTCACATAGAAATGCATCATTTCATTTTATTATAATTGATTGGATCCTAGGAACTAAATCCAATAAATCAGGCTGGCATGAATTACTAAATACAAAAGAGAAGAAATGGATAATTAAATTAGGAGGGCTATTTGCACCTGGGTTAAATGAATATCTTTAAGTGGTCACTCCAAGTGTATTTAAAGGATGAGCTGTTTGTATATCATTACAATGATGAAGGCTATGTAGGATACTAGACAAAACCGGTCTGTTTAGCTTATTCTTGTTAATACTATACTTATGTGTTTATATTAGATACATTTTAGTTGCTGCCACAGTCTGCTGGTCAGTCTTTTTGAATTTGCCTTTGTAATATTGTGACCTTGCAGACGCCATACCTGCAGAGAAACATTGGGGCAGAACGTGTACTATCCCCCTTACTCTCATCTACCATAGATCTACCACAAGGCTCAATATTAGGCCCAGTTCTTTTCTCCATATTTAGCAATAATCTCCATACCACCACACAGCTTGCTTCACTTTTGTACCATGCTGACGATTCAACTCTTATCTGTTTATCTCCATCACTTCCCACCCTACCACCCTACAGCAAATCACCCAGGAATCCTTTAATTCTGTGGAAAGTTGGATCACTCAGATCTAACTTATCCTAAACCCTAACAAAACCAAATTACTACTTTTCACCCCCAACAAAACCATGTCCACCCATCTATCCTTCGCTGTCTCCTCCAAAAATGGCACTATTATTTTTCCCTCTGACCATGCCAAACTCCTAGGTGTTAAAATTGATAAAAATCTACACTTCAATGTCCAAATTTCACAAACTATCAAAAAAGTCCATAAAAAAATGGAAACACTATATAGGCACAAGAAACTAAACTTACCTCTTGTCTACCCTAATGTATGCTGCTCCAATTCTTACCCAGCTTAGAAAACTTGACCTTGCCAGACTCGAATCATGTTATAATAAAATCTCCAAGTTTGTGAACAACTCCCCCTTTAGAACCCACCATTGCCAAGCCCTAAGGGAACTGCAATGTCTGGAACTTCCCCAGCTACTAACCTGTCACCAGTTAGCCATTGCCTACAATGAGGTAACACTTCCTGAAAAAATCCTAGCACTAGGCCAACTTCTCACCGACTATAATACAAATCGTCCTGTCTGACCTTCCGACAAACCCCTCCTCTGTATCTCTAGGGCTAACAATACTGCAGGAAAAGCACTCTTCTCCCACTCTATAGCTAGAACCTGGAATAATCTCTCTCCTGCTTTGATTTCTGCCTCTACCGCTTCTCACTTTAAAAACTCACTTAAATCACCCTTAATGAATAAGTGGTTATGCCCATGTATTAAATAAGTCCTCCAATTATACCTACTGTAATATATACTACAGTCTAGGTCTTCTCCTACTGCTGATTTAAATTATATACTTATTGTATTATTAACCGTGTGTAACTATTTTTTCCTGTATATATAGGTCTTGTTATTTCTTACTACTGTATACTGTATTTTAATATATTGTTTGAAATTTTACTGTATACTGTATTTTAACATATTGTATAAAATTGTACTTACTGTGGAGCTTTTCTCCCAGGGCCTCCACTGAAAATGGACCAGTGTTGAGTTGGACCATCCCAGTAAACAAACATAAAATATAAATAAATAAATAATGTGCAGTGGATTAAGGCTCTAATCTTTTAATGAGCTGCTTCCTGTAGCCAAGGACGGAAGGTTTGACCTTCATCCATTTGCATACTGTGTATCTCTGAGCAAGTCATTTAACCAGATAGTGCTCCTGGTATTATAAACCTGTTTTAATGATGCAATCGGGTCTAGCAAGCTAGCTCTGGTATTACAAACAATTATGTGGCTCTGACATTACAACAAAGTATCTGACTAAAATAAGTAACACACACACACACACACACACACACACACACACACACACACACACACACACACACACACACAACCTTCCTCCTGTTATCCCCTTACTTACCTGTGCAAGATCAATAATTCTCCCTTAGTTCTGAGTGGTGTAACCCCCTTCTACTATTACTTCCTGTACTGGGTACTGGCTGTTGTCTATGTCATGGAAAAGCACTGTTATTGGCTGCACTAGGAGGAGGAGAAGAAAGAGGGTTGCTATTGACTCTACTGGAGGGTGAAGGGAAGCAGAACCTGCTACAGAACTGGTGTTGGATGAGACAGTGGTACTTTGTGCTACCACTACTTCGGTACTGGGTACCAGGGACATTCTGGCAAAACAGGAGAGAGATGGGAGTTTATTTCCCCAATTTTTATTTGTGTTGGCTACCTTCATTGGTCCACTTAAAGCCATAGGCATGACTTTTAGACTCTATAGTGGAGGATGGCATGTGGTGGTGTTATTACTATCTGGTATATATGGCAGCTTAATGGAGGTGAAAGTTTGTGTGGGAGGAACAACATGCACAATTCTGTTGTTATCTCAGCTGGAGTGTTGAAAATGGGACCATTTCTAGCTCTTTTGTAGTTCACTGTTTAAAATCCGCCTCTGGGCATTTTTTTCTGGCTATACTGCTCAGACAAGCTCCACGTGGGTTTACAGAGTGGTCCTAGCAGCAGGGAACTCAGAAAAGCGACTACCTTCTGGATTTAAGTATCTTTGCTTTTTTTCACTTGAAATAGCTTCTGTAGCTTACCTTGAACTAGCCTGAACTGTTTTTAACTGATTGCTGCATTATTTTAAAATCTGCATTTAAAGTTACATTTTAGTCGAATTTGATCGAAAGTTTGCTTGTTTGTTTGTTTAATTTAACTGTGGAGGCTGCCCACTAAAGTGTGCTAGCCTGTGTAACTAATTTATCACTGTTTCTGCATTTTCTGTGTGTTTCTACCAAAAAAACAAAAAAACAAAAAAAGAATCCTTGCTTTCCCACCTTCCTCGACTAGTTTAGACCAGTTTACAGGCATTGCTGTATTCTGGGCTGTGGTGTAGTTCCTGTGTTGTCCATTACCTTACTTGGATAGAAGGAAGTTTCTTTGCTCACCAGTGGGAGTGGGGAGCCTTGAGCAGCCTACCTGTCCTTGGGGGAAGTGACCTCAGCACAAGAAGATGTAGTAATTGGTTGTTTGGGACCATTTCTAGCTCTTTTGTAGTTCACTGTTTAAAATCTGCCTCTTGGTGTTTTTTTCTGGCTATACTGCTCAGACAAGCTCCACGTGGGTTTACAGAGTGGTCCTAGCAGCAGGGAACTCAGAAAAGCGACTACCTTCTGGATTTAAGTATCTTTGCTTTTTTTTCACTTGAAATAGCTTCTGTAGCTTACCTTGAACTAGCCTGAACTGTTTTTTAACTGATTGCTGCATTATTTTAAAATCTGCACTTAAAGTTACATTTTAGTCGAATTTGATCGAAAGTTTGCTTGTTTGTTTGTTTAATTTAACTGTGGAGGCTGCCCACTAAAGTGTGCTAGCCTGTGTAACTAATTTATCACTGTTTCTGCATTTTCTGTGTGTTTCTACCAAGAAAACAAAAAGACAAAAAAATAATCCTTGTTTTCCCGCCTTCCTCGACTAGTTTAGACCAGTTTACAGGCATTGCTGTATTCTGGGCTGTGGTGTAGTTCCTGTGTTGTCCATTACCTTACTTAGATAGAAGGAAGTTTCTTTGCTCACCAGTGGGAGTGGGGAGCCTTGAGCAGCCTACCTTTCCTTGGGGGAAGTGACCTCAGCACAAGAAGCTGTAGTAATTGGTTGTTTGGGACCATTTCTAGCTCTTTTGTAGTTCACTGTTTAAAATCCGCGTTTGCATGGCTTTGCGTGGTTGTGCGCATAGCGCAGCACCGGTTAAACAAGGTTAAACTTTTTCTGGCTCCGCCAAGTCTGCTCTTCAAATTTTCCCTTAAGGAAGCTCTACTCTTAGTATAACAAGACTACTCACTGTATTATAAGCCTAGCACTTGTTCTCAATACTTCTCTACTAAGTAAGCACTCTCATACTAAGTAAAGCACTACATCTACTTACCACCCCTGTGAATATCCACTTCCCTTAAAGGTATACCACTCCCTTATACTGTTCTAGCATGTCGAGTGGTAGATTACTGGCGTCATCTCCAGTTCAGCTGGTCAATCTGCGTATCTTGAGACAATGCTACAATTGTCTCATGTACACAGACAACCCTCTCCTCCTCCCAACAAACACAAATACATGTGAGAGATGCAACTATATAGCCAAACTGGAGGCTGAACTCTCTCAACTCAGGGCTGGCATGACCAGACAGGAGGAGATGGCAACCACACACACAACAATCCCAGTCCCACATAGACCTACCCAACTGCAAACCAAACACATAAAAACACAAAGACATACTCGGAGGCTCTAATAAAAAACTTACCAAAACAACAGAGGCTCCCAAAGCAGACATCCAAAAATCCACCACCTCAAAACAAAACACATGCAACACATACTTCAATAAATCAGTGTGTCGACCAATCACAGCCCTTAAGGCCAAACAATTTGCCTGATACACTAGTAATAGGTGACTCCATAGTCAGACACACTGATGTCCCACTGACCAGGCTGACCAAGGAGAAGGTGACTGTAAGCTGTCTATCAGGAGCTAGGATCCGCCACATAACACACACACTCAGGTCACTCCAAAGCAAGTACAAATATGACTCTGTCATTGTCCATGCTGGTGTGAATGACCTGAGACGTACCTCCCTGGACTACATGAAAAGAGACATAGAGGAGCTCTCCAATTATGTATCCCAGGCTGGTATGACCCTGACCCTGAGCAGCATCTTGCCCTCACCAAGAATGATACCACAATACAAAGACAAGATGATCAGCTTTAACAATTGACTCAAGTACTGGTGTCATTCTAAGGGGATCCAATGTCTGTCTGCCTGGGATGATATGTTGGACAAGCCACGCAGCTTCGCAAGGGATGGCTTACACCTGTCACCACTGGGCTTCCGGATATTGGCTAAGGTTCTTGCCACCCCCATAGTGCCTTTTTTAGGCAAGGCTCAAAAGACAAACCCACCTCCTTAGAAAACAAAAATGGAAAAAAACTAAGGGTAATGCTGCTCAACGCCAAAAGTCTAAATCTCAAGATGCAGGCACTTGATGCACTCCTCAGCATGGAGAACATTGACGCCTGTGCAGTAACTGAAACCTGGTTCAAGGCTCCTGAGAGCACCCCAGTGCTACCAGGCTATACCTCGTATCATGCTTTTCGGCCCCAAAACCCGGGCCGAACCACAAAGGGAGGGGGAGTGTCCATATTCATAAAGGACACCCACACCTCCAGGTTAGTAGCAACACATGAAGCATCAGAGACCATACAGGTGCAACTAACCATAGGCAAAACTGCTATACAACTGGTAGCATGTTACAGACCACCCTCCCAATCTCAAGAACCCCACTCAGCCTTCCTGAAGATATTGGAAGATATGAATGTATCACAAAATACCATCATACTGGGAGACTTCAACTACCCAAACATAGATTGGGTACATTATTCTAGCCCTAATACCCTAGCCCAAAGGTTCCTGGAATTCATAAATTCAAATGCAATGGAACAACTAGTCACCTCTCCCACTAGGGGAGATAATATACTAGACCTGATCATCACAAACATGGGGACAAAATGCTCCACACCAGAAGTATACCCCTCACTAGTGAGATCTGACCACAAACTAATCACCCTGGATATACATATCCCACCTCCACCCCCAGCACAAAAGACCACAGTGAAAAACTTCTCAAAAGCAGACTTCACTCTTCTTAAGACTGAGATGGTATCCTTTAAGCCCACTGTGCCAGTGGATACCACATCCCACAATGCTGAATCCTTCACAAATGCTTTCTATGGACATCTCCAAGAATGCATGGATCATGCAATCCCAAACAAATCCAAGTCCCTCTCCACCAAATGTAAGCATCCTGTCTGGTGGACCTCAGCCATAAACAAATTGTATAACAAAAGAAAGAAGCTACTGCACGTCAGAGCGAAATCCCATGAAGGGAAGACATCTCTGATCAACATTAGCAGAAAACTACGTTCTCTCATAAAAACATCCAAGGCAAACTTTGAGAGAAAAATCGCTAAGGACACTAAAGATAACCACAAAGCCTTCTTCAGCTATGTTAGACACCTGGGCGGAAACCTTCAGATATGCTCAGAGTTGGTTCACAACAACAAAAAATACACTGAACCCACAGATATTGCTAACATTCTGGCTGACAGGTTCAGTGCAAATTTCTCCCTCCTTCACCCCAAAAGAAGAAATACTTATCCCAGCTGAATGTAATCTCCCTGTCATCTCAGATGTCCAAGTGAGAACCGCCCTAAACAAAGCAAAAAACACAGCATCAATGGGACCTGACGGTATCCCGGGGTGCGTGTTACGTGAACTCCAAGAGGAGCTAAACCCACACATAAAAATGCTATTTAACCTTAGCCTTACTTCGGGATATGTACCTAAACACTGGCGTACAGCAACAGTGGTCCCACTCCACAAGCGGGGTGCCTCTACAGACCCTGGAAACTACCGCCCCATAAGCTTAACTAGCCTGGTCTGCAAAGCTATGGAAAGAATCATTATGGAACTCATAAACAGAGACATAGGGGATCTACAGACACTTGACCCCACCCAGTTCGGCTTTGTAAAGGGCAGATCCTGCCTTTTAAACCTGGTTGACTTTCGAAACAGTCACTAGAGCCATTGATGAGGGCAAAGCAGTCCATACAGCATACCTGGACTTGGCTAAGGCCTTCGACACAATACCCCACTCAGGCATCATAGATAAGCTAAACAGCTTAAAAGTAAACCCTTATGTCACTAGATGGGTTGCAAACTGGCTAAAGGACAGAACCCATAAAGTTAAAATCGCTGGAGCAATGTCAGACTCAAAGCCAGTCACAAGTGGTGTCCCACAGGGATCTGTCCTGGGACCCCTCTTGTTCGGCATTTATTTCTCAGATGTTAAAGCAAACATGGGAGGGCTGTGGCTGACAAAGTTCGCAGATGACTGCAAACTAGGCGCCATAGTCGATACACCAGCAGACACACACATTCTACAAAAAGGCCTCACTGAAACGGACAACTGGTGCCGTAGTCACGGCCTTAAACTAAATGCTAAAAAATGTATAGTCATCCCTTTTGGAAAAAACAAAGTACCCACACATTATCACATAGACAGCAACCCACTGAGTACGGAAAAAGTAATCAGAGACCTAGGGACCCAAGTAGACAGTGACCTCTCATTTGACACCCACGTTGCCAAAGTGGTTAGAAAAACATTCTACCTTGCACACCTCATCATGAAGGGATTCACATCCAGATCCAAGGATGTCATTGTACCCCTATATTCCTCCCTCATCAGACCCATGATTGAGTACAATGCCCCATTTGGTATGTACCTCACCCGGCATTTGCAACAGCTGGAGAGACCACAAAAGTACCTCACCAAAAGGATCAAGGGTCTCCAAAATATGTCTTATTCTGCCAGACTAAAGAAACTTCAGCTCTATTCAGTAGCATACCGCCTGCTCAGAGGTGATCTCTACCTGACGTACAAGGCCATGTCCAATCAGGATCTGATGGACATGCTCCACCTCAAAAAATCCAAATCCATCAGGACCACAAGAGCTAAAGACTTAAACCTCGGCACAAGTATGAATAGGACATGCTGGAGGAATAGATTCATAACCCAGAGGCTTCCCATGCTTTGGAACAGGATCCCAGTTCGTATTAGGCAGAGCCCCTCACTGACTCTCTTCAAGAGAAATCTTGATGAGTGGATGGGAGATCGTAAGTTTACCCCAGGGGTCACATCTGTGTCACTGCTAGACAGGGGCACAGTAAACTAATTCTGTTATATAAGGGGACTTTCATTGTGTCACTACTAGACAGAGGCACAGTATTCTAGATTTAGTCTGTACATTTTTGTACCATTTCATGGGGTGGCAAAAGCCACATCACTATGGCTAGGCTTACAAATGCTCCAGGGCAGATAGCCTAGTACTATACTATGAAACTATGAAACTATAATGTTAACTTTCTGAAACAGAAAAGTCCTGCTGCTGGGAGGTTGGATCATTGTAAGCAAAAACAGAGATGTGAAAGGACTATGTTATCATGTGGAACAATGCTCTAAGGCAATGGATCTAGACATTGGTTTCACTTTGGCAGATGATCTTCCATCCACAACTTTTTGATATGAATTATTGGTCTACTTTTATAATTGATAAAACATGTCTGACTGAAGGGAACATGTACTTGATTCAAGAGGCATGTGCTCATTTAATTACAATATGTTCGCCCTTTGAAATCTTATTATAATTACAAATTGAGCAGGACATAGGTAGGCACTGCAGGATTCCAACTTATTTAAAACAGAGAAAATAAGTAAGGAACAGGACTCCCTAACAATGGAATAAGACAAGTTAAAGACTTTGTTTGCAAAGCAGGTAAGATATGTACAAATGCGCTATAAAGAAAAGGGAAGAAAGCTTTGAATTGAAAAAAGGATAGGGTTTAGTGACCGATAAAAATCCATACATATAGTAGGAAACAGAAGTGAAACAAGAGATAGACACAATAATGCACAGAAAGTTTGGCTACTTAAAGGAATAGTGCCTTTATAAGCCTAGCCATGCAATCCAACCTAACTGTGTCCCCATGTACCTTGGGTGTCTGTAAGAAGGGATATGTTAGTTCGGAGGTGGCTAAGGGCTTTGTGAGTGTGTGTGTGTGTGTGTGTGTGTGTGTGTGTGTGTGTGTGTGTGTGTGTGTGTGTGTGTGTGTGTGTGTGTGTGTGTTGGGGGGTTACGTTAGTTAGGTAATATTTTACTTTCTGTCTGCCTGCCTCCATTAGAGAAACGAGTGCCAGACTGGGGGTGAATTTTTGATTTTCCAACCAATGGTCAAAGTTCCATTTGAACAGGGTCAGGGAAGAACTCTGCTTCACAAGAATGGGGAGCCATTTCTATTGCGCGAGGATCCCTTGAGACACATAATGGTTTCACCAGCATGTTCTATTTATATCACAGGCAAAATTTAAATCCTTGGATCTACTGTTTCTAGTGCTGTTCATTTTGTGGATATGCAAAAGATCCATCATGGCTGGATCTGAGGATAACTTCTATGCCAGGTAATAGATCAAGTCTCAGTAACCTGTATAAAACTGAGTATACAGATAGGGCATTAAGGCAATCTGTATAGAATGGTGTGCTACTACTTTGGATTCTAGAGGAAAGGAACCTCTGTAGACATTACAGCTGTTGCAAATGTCTGGTGAAGTACATGTCAAAAGGGTAATTGTACAAAATGATGTACTTGATAAGGGCTGAGTAAAGTGGTACTATAACTTCCTTGGACCTGGATGCCATACCCTTACTTACAAGTTGGATGACATGGAATCATTTTCTTATGACTTGGCTACATTTTGATCAAAGGCCAAATTACTGTCAACATATGCTCACAGATCCCTAACTACCTGATCGACCCTTGGGGATGTTTTATCAATGGAGTAATTGGCTTGTGTGGACATTTTTCCAAAGCGTCATTTACATCAGGATGGGCAAGTTGATCTCAGCTGCTTATTCACTTACTCAACTACCAACTGATTCCCCGGAATGATAACAAAACACAAGCCATCTTGGTCAAAGAGGAGCTTTTTCCCTCTATGATCCAAAGCTGACTAGTCCTCTCCTTTACAATACTAACTTACTGGTGAATATTGTGGAGCATTTAGCTATGTTCATTAGTACTGCATATTTCATTTTTGTAAACTGCTACCCACTGTGTCATCATCTGGGTGCAGTTGTTCAAAAACCAAGCAAAATAACAATTCAGGTGGTTCTGTTATTATAGACATTGAAACACAGATCTGCCTCTATTCACACAGTCAGTCATGTATGCTCCCAAACAGGCTTTAATTATATGTATATTGTATCACTGACTTTTATATATCTTTCTGTGACTTTATCATGGCTAAATCTACCCTGGTGCCAGAAACAAACTTATAGCACATAGTCCTGCCATCAACCCTCCTTGCTTTTGCTATATAATGTACAGCTTGCATACACCCATTATAAAGGATTCACATCATAAATGAAATACAGAAACATAAAATCTCAAATCTACTTGTGTTTTGTCAAAAAATCATTTATTTTCTCAACATTTTAATGCACTTGATATACTCACTTTTATGCAAATCTAGAAAAGCATGCAATAGATCCACTAGTTCTTAACCCACCAGAGAAGTGAACATTTTTGCACATTGTGATAGTTTAGTGTTCTGTCCTGATTCCACTGACCTCTGCTTTATCATTGTTTATTTTTGTTTTGTCATCTCGGGTGCCTTATTTGTTCTCTTAATTTTGCATGACTACCTACCTCATTTAAGAGTAAGCCATTAAAATGTTTACTATGGAATTACCTGTAATGATAATGCCATTCCTTGTTCTATGCCATGTAATACCCGCATTTACTTGAGCTGGATTATGTCATCCTGTATTGGACACGTTACACATGCTCAACCATTTCAGCAAATACTGTTTGACTGAAATCAACTGACCAAATATGCTATTATCAAGACAGATTGTTTCACAGTGGCCAAAACATCCCTGCTCCATCCCTATGATCCATAGAGGGTACAGCACCCCATGTTCTTCCTAATTATTTTACCAGACTGATGTTATTATCCCTCAGGATACATTACAGTTTGCTTCTGTGTCATCCCATTCAGGCACTTCATCTAGAGAGAATTGGTTTTGATGAAATGGTTGGTAAAGAGTCGAAAGCACCAGTGCCGTCTTATGTTGTCTGCCTCACTTAGAAAATAAAATGCCTGCTCTTATTCCACAAATGTCCGTGTTCTTTCCATTCTTCCTTATTATCATTTTAGAGATCTAATGTTTTAACTGTACTTGTGGCAGTGTGATCGCTCGGCAGTGCACCAGTTAAAGTTCATGTCTCTCAGTTCAATGTCTATGGCTTAGTTTTGATCACTGTTCACTGTCTGTGTGAGGTTTGCACAGAATGTCTCTGTCTGCATGACGGCTTTTTTGTTCTTTTTTTTTTGGCTTGTTTTAGTTGTATTCAAAAATATGATACTCAACTGTCTGCTTTTATTTGTTCATAGGTAGTCACTAGGCATGCATTCTAGGAGGCCATACATAAGCCAAGCCCATAATTTCTCCGAAGCATTGTCTTGTCCATTGACTTGCTGATGCTTACACAGTCGACAAACAAAGGCTTAGGGAATCAAACCCTGCACTTGCTCATTAACAACTCATAGACTTAACCCTCTATGCCAAGTACCAGATGAATTTATCCATATATATTATGTTTACCCTTATTTGTGAAGGCTGGGTCATAGCTGAAATGTGTCTGTGAAAAAAAGTCCACTTTCCTAGTCAACAAATACAATAGCTCATTCATTTTAACTAACTATACTGGTGCCTATTACATTAACTCATCACCCTAGTATCTCACTTTCCTGCAGTTTTTCCTCTTTATGTTATTTTTTAACATCCATTCCATCAGCCAGGTCACCATCTTTAAATACCCATAATACAAGTCTTTATCTGCTTTTTAAATCCTTGTTTTCTTACAAAAGATCACCTTTTCATGTGTTACAGTGCTTCCTTTTTCAATATGAGTATATATTTTTGTTATTTATCATACCTATTTTCATGGTTTAATTTTACCACAATACTGACTATGTCATTATATAGAATTGTATGATAATCATGTTTATATTTTTAACATATTCTGCACTTTTATTTCAACATGTTTATGCCATTTTGGGTTATGGTGTGCAAGCAGGTATGCACATATTATAAAAAATGCTATATTTTTAGGTACATTGGCTTTAAAACAATATTAATGACAGTGTCTGATGCAAATAAATAATGCTGTTCCTTTAAGAGAAGAATACAGGTGAAATTATTTAGAAGGGGAAAGTTTCTTCATTTTGAGTTAATGTGTCAATACAACTTAAATTGTATGATTTATTTTTGTACAAAAGGGAGGCTTTTCTAAACCTTAAATGATTCACTTGAGTTTCAAGGGGTACTCATTGCCATGTATAACAAAAATCTTTTGTCTAATTGGAGTCTGTCACTGGACCTCAATCTTAGGTGCGACGTCATACCTGGAGAGAGATTCTCAGGAAGGAAACAAGTCTCAAACTATCTAGAAAGGGAAGATCTAGAAAAAATGTTTTAATTATGGGTCTGGAGTGGGATACTCTTGGTAGGAACTGGCCTATTTGGAGTTGCTTCAGCATTGTTACACCAGGTCTTTGGTATATTTGGATGTTTTACTTATATGGTAGAAAAAAACGATCAAGTACATATTTTTATTGTTTAGAATATAAACTTTTTGAAATAAATTTGCTTTGCAACCTTGAATGAAGCAACTGGTGAGACAAATAAAAGCTATCCAGTGTATTCAAAAATACCACAATGTATTCAAAATGTTAGTCACCATTTATCCTCGTTTGTTTAAAAATGTTTTTCTCAGCAACAGCTCGTTTCATTTTTTTCTACTTCTGCATTTATTGTACTACATATATTATACTCTCTCTCTACCACTAACATTTCCTTCAAATAATGCTTGCTTTCATTTCCTTTTCAATATAGCTATGTAATATAGTTTTCCATTTTTAAACTGTCCTATTTATTAAAACAAAAAAGGTCAGTAATGCATCCAGTCAGCCCGAACTACTAATATTAATTCTTTGTATTAGAAATCTGTGCCTACCTACAAGCTTGTCTCTATCCCACAACAAGTTAGAATAGCTATTGCTTAATAGCAGTCACCAAAAACTTAGTCAAATAAAATGTAATTCAGTCCATCACAACACTACATACTTCGACATGGCTAGCTCTTTGTTTGGGTTGAAGTCTTTGGTAGCTGAACCATTGTTTGTAAAGATACAGAATTTTGATAGATGGACTCATCAAGCGAAATGCATTAGAGTTGCTCTGAAACCCTTTATCATGTCATATAGGCATGAACAATAATCTTATCATAAGTCTGTTTCAATGCATTCATAATGAACAAAATGCAGATGTCCCAAAACCGGACAACACATGCAAAATAAGTCAAAAGATAAGATTTTAAATGCAAAATGGCTTTTAATTATTTTCTCTGCAAAACCATTCTTTATCATATATGTGTCACATGATTGCTTCATGAAGCCATTAGCACCACTGTCACAACATCTTTGCTTGACAGAGAGGGGGTAAACAGTAATTCAGTGCTGTGACATTCTTTTGTGATGGCAAATGTCTTCCAGTTACTGCCAACCCAGCTGAAAAAAAGGTTTATGTATACAGATGGTTAGACAGTATTATTTAAAAATAATGCCTGGCAATGGTCTTGCACATTCAGGTTTGCAAGATTAAAAAAAAATCAATAGGTATTTTGCAGACCAATTTCAGGAGCAATGTAATAGATGAGACTGAGAATATTCCCCAGATGGAATAAGCTAAAACATTATTCAGTTGTTTAAAATGTACATTTTTTTCCATACAATAAAACTGTTAAGAATTTAGATAGATTTTCTGAGAGTTCAAATATTAGAATTCCTGTGATGATATATTTGTTTTGAATATGTATAGCTGTCAGATGGAGTCAAACATATGTGTTTGTGTGTGTGTGTGTGTGTGTGTGTGTGTGTGTGTGTGTGTATGTGTGTGTGTGTGTGTGTGTGTGTGTGCGTGTGTGTGTGTGTGTGTGTGTGTGTGTGTGTGTGTGTGTGTGTGTGTGCATATATATATCTATATATATATATATATATATATATATATATATATATATATATATATATATATATATATATATTACACATATGCATATGGTCGAGACCATATACTCAAAATTTCAGAAGCTCGACCTTCTGAATGGGGATCGGCATACAGCGCAGACAGGGAGATTTCCCTTTCTGCACTGTAGTGCAATCTTGGAGTTAGAATAAATAAGTAGAGGGGGATGTGGGGGGTGCAGGGGGGCTTGCCCCCTGCAGAAACATTGTTTTGTGTTTTGTTGGGTTTTTTTTAGTTCTCTTTCAGAAGGTCAAGCTTCTGAAATTCGAGCATATGGCTTCGGCCATATGAATTTTGAGATTTCAGCTGTTCAACCTTCTAAAGGGGAACTATATATATATATATATATATATATATATATATATTTTTTTTTGTACAGATTTTATATATATATATATATATATATATATATATATATATATATATATATATATATATATATATATAATATATATATATATATATATATATATATATATATATATATATATATATATATATATAGTAAGTGCAACTTGCAGCCAAGCTACATTCACCACCCACACACAAACATATGTACCCTAACATTATGTAACTTAGAGCTGAACACATACACACACCCTCATGGGATTTACCCATGGTTGGTATGGTTTAATCATAAGTGTGAAGCCTGAGTTATTAAAGAAAACCAGCTGTGGATAAACCCTGTGATACCCATACTCAGTCATGGGTTACTCTTGTTATGCAATGCCATTATTTAAAAAAGAAATTGCTTACCTTTCTTAAATAATTTCATTGTATGGTGCTACTTTAGTGTTTTTCCACAATAACTTCCTTGTATGGGATAGGTTATACATGTACTATACATACATTTAACATTTTCATGCTGACATGTGCATAGTACAGTATTGTTTTTTAACTGAGTCAGGAGTGTGCAGTCCTCAAAGTGTTTACTTTCATACTTCTTGGTTTTCCAGTCATTAAATGTGAAAACATGTGGTTAGTATTTAAAAAAGAAAAGAAATGGAATAAAAGAGCAACTTTGATCATTTTCATAAATTACCATATACTGCAGTAACTCATGTCAATGAATAACAACTGATTTGCTAGGAGTTCTGAATAAAGGCAAAAATAGTGGGAGGAAAGGGGCAGAATGAGGGCTAACTTTTAAATAGGACTGTAAGTCAGTTAAAAACGTAATAAAACAGCAGGTCTTGGCATGATTATGCATTGCTTGAACAATAGGAAGAACAAAACTCTAATGTCTGGCATTATCAACTGACAGAAATCTGCTATAGTTTACCAGAAAAACAGAAATTTTATAAGGGACAAGGGAAAAATATAAAACAAGGACATTCTGTAAATCACTCAACTTTCGAGAGGTATGGCTACCAGCTGTACATTTGATCATACTATCTGTAAGCACACCTCTCAACTATGCAGAGTTTTGTAGAACGTCCCCACTTTTTTATTAATATGTTGCCTGTTCCCTTATAAAATATATTGTAAATGGCTATCAAGCATATCTCAATGGAAAACAGCCACAATAAATCAATGGCTGGGCTTCTTTCTTCTGGAATATCCTCAGTTTACAATAGGCATTCAGATTGGGCTGTCCAAGCAATGTGCACGTTTTTCAGAAGTGATAAATCTTTACTGTATAACTGTCATTTTGTCATACTTATAATCATCTGTGTGGTAATACCGTTTTGTACATTGCATTTTTTTTGTTTGTTCTAGCACCTTAGTCTTGTAGCTAGCTTCATTTGCAGTTGTGGAAAGATTGTATATTACTGAAATATCTGAGAATCATTTATATATTATACTGCACTTCTCTCTCCAAGCAGAATTGCTTGCAAAAGGTAGCTTTTTAAATTTGAACCCTCTCTGGGGCCTTAGCATTGCAGTTTAATTCAAGGTTGTGGCAGAACTATGAACTACTACCAGATTTGAGCCTCATTTTGTCATTTCTTACTCCATTTTCCATAAACAAGGTTACCAATAAATTTCTGCATAATCTGGTGCCTTAGACTGTAGTAGAATTGCAGTAGTGGGAGTATTATAAATTCCAGGATTGGTACTTCAGTGCTTTTGCAGCTGTTTATATTCCAGTTTTACTGCTAGAGTCTTATATTTTGCTTATCATTTACCTGCTTTAAGTTGCATTCCAGTGCATTCTGTTCCCCTGTTCTTTTATCTATTCCAGTCTCCACTGAGTCATTAAGCTAAAGTTTCTGAAATTCTCACCTACATGAGGTCTTTGACCTATATCTCGGAGTCATAGGATTAGAGCTCCAATACAGCTTTATTTGATTGGATCCCTCCGTAGTAAGCCAGCTTTATCTAGCACAGAGCTACACCCACCCATAGCCGTTTATGCAAGACTCAGAGATGCAGAAAGCCTTGAACTGTGAGAAACAAGCTTTTCATCAAAAAGGAAAGTAAACATGCTATTTCAGTTCTGCTTAAATATTTCAATTTGCACTTATAGTGACCTGTGTGGTGATACTTTTCTTTTTTTTATTTCTTCCATGTTTTAGCCCAAAAAGTCATCTGTTTGCATTTTTTAGATTGTTCTGGGACATTAGTTGTGTAGTTCTGCTTACAATTGTGGGATGATTGTAAATTGCTGCAAAATGTTTGCATTGTTTACACATGATACTGTACTTCTGTCTTCATAAGTAAAATTACTTGTAAAAGCTAGTTGTTTGTATTTTGAACCCTATAGAGTTTCTGAAATTGTAACCTACCTGGGGTTATTGGCCTGTAACTCAGAGTCTTTGAACTATAATTCCAATACGGGCTTTATTTGATTAGATCCCTCTCCAGTTATCCTGTATCTTGAAGCTTGAAAGGCTATCTCTGGCTTCTTCTCCTTATGGTAAACCTGACTTCCAATGTCTCTCATTCCCCTCTTTCATTGCTATTGCCTGTTGTGTAAGCTATTTAAATACTTTCCCCAGTTGCTTTTCACAGATTTATATTACTGAGTTCTTACCCAGTAAACCAATATTGCTCTTGAGTAAAACCCTCCTTTACTATAACTTGTCCCCTGCTCATTTTTCCAGAGCTCCCATTTGCTTGGCACCTTCGTCAAACTGAGAGGGTCCTGAATTAGTCATGTTCCAGTACTGACTGATAAAAGCTTTATTTTATATTTGGTTGAGTGCCACAGCTTTATCTTTGCTTTATTTGTTGATTTTGCACTTTAAATCATTTTAAAGGTCCCTAATACTTGAAATTGCCCTCTCCTGGCATTGTAAGTTGTTTTTTGGTAATAGGAAGACAGACATTGTGGAGCTTTTAGACTTTGTGTCACAGGCTGGTATGTGTCCAGCACTAAGCAGCATTCTACCTTCATTGGGGATAATGTCACAATATGAACAGAAGATGACTGACTTTAATAATTGGCTTAGATTTTGCTGTCATACTAGGGGGGATACAATATTTCTTAGCATAGGAGAACATAATTAACAAACCACATTGCTTGCCAAGGATGGTCTACACCTGTCCCCTCTAGACTTTTGAATATTGGATAAAACACTGTACCACTCTATAGAGCCTTTTAGGTATTGACAAATGGATGGACCTTCCAACATAACAGAATTTACCAAAGGGAGTCTAAATGTGTTACTTTTTAATGCTAGGAGTCTAAATAAGAAGCTCCACCCCCCTCCAAGCTCTCCTCACCTTGGAGAATAAAGATATATATGCCATTACCGAGACATGATTTAAAGAAGCAGAGTGTACCTCAGCACTGCAAGGCTTCAGTGCCTTCTGCAGATTTAGATCAGCAACTGCAAAGGCATAGAATAAAGGTGCAGGTGTCCCAATCAACATCAGTAACAGGCATACCTATAGGCTGGTTAAATAGGATTATGCACTGGAGTTCCTTGACATCCAGATTACCACAGTCAAAGTCTCATACCATATCCTAACAAGTAATAGGTCATCCTCTATGTACCATAAATCCCACAGTTCATACTTAGGTCTGTTGGAGACACACTCTATTTAACCAGATACAATACTCATGGGGGAATTTAATTATCCCACTATAAATTAGGAATCAAGCTCAACTTCAAATTTGCAGGTGCAGATATTCCTAGTCTTTGTAAACACACACACACACACACACACACACACACACACACACACACACACACACACACACACACACACACACACACACACACACACACACACACCCTGGACCAGTTAGCATATAAACCTATTAGACATAGAAATATATTGGACCTAGTACTCACAAATATGGGAGAAAGCTGCACCTTCCCCCATCCCAAGTGCAGTGCCCTCTCTGGTAACCTCAGACCACAAAGACGTTTCCTTTGAAATAAGAATAAATTTTGTAACTCCAGCAAACCCTGTAACAGTTAAAAACTACTTCAAGGCAAACTATTTATTAAGTGATAACCTGTCAGAATTTCAAGCCCCCTCAAACCCAGATGACACAGTAGACTACGCAGAATTATTCACAGATGCTCTGTACAACCATGCCAATGATAGCATAGAGGCTGCTGTGCCTGTCAGAGGTAAGCCCAAAACTAATTCAAAAAACAAAATACCCTGGTGCAATCTAAAATTAAACAAAATAAATGTCATAGCTACAATCAGGAAGTGTAACAACAAAAAGTATAAACACTCTCTGTTCAAACTGAATAGACAATTAAGAAGACCAAGTCCAACTAAGCAAATGTTGAGGTAAAGATAGTTTCCCAGGTTAAGTACAACCATAAGGCATTCTTTAGCTATGTCCTAAACCTCAAAGGCAGCACAGAACAGTGTGCCAAACTGTTGGTAAATGGAGCCATTTTCACTGAACAGAGATATATCAAATCTTCGGGTGACAATTTAATCTCCAACTTTACCCCACTTCCAGCCACCTCCAAAGAAATATCATCTAACATAATCCCTCCAACTATCTATGGCCAACAATACAGCTTTGATAGGCCCCAATAATATCCCTGGATACCTTCTAGATAGCCTGAAATATGATCTATCAGGGGCCACTGCTATCACTGTTCAACCACATCCTCATCATAGACTTCATGCCATGCAAATGGAAAACTGTAACAGTAACAGTCATGCCTCTGTACAAGGGCAGACCATCAACAGGTCCAGGAACTACAGACTCATTCACTTGATTAGTGTCATATGCAAAGCCATGGAAACATACCTCTCAACCTCTTAGATCAAAAAATCTGGACAAAGCCATAAATAACGGTGGGAAAAATGCCCAAAAATAGGGACAATTTTTAAATATTGCTCTTACAAACTTAAAATGTTGATAGAATGACAGGTTTGCATTAGCATGGATTTTCTGAATGGAAATTGTCCTCAACGATTTGCTAATGATTTGCCAGAAAACTATAATTTTATGAAAAATGGACCAAAAATACGAGGCAAAAATATGGACATTCTGTGAAGATTTGGGCAGTTGAGAGGTATGCATGGAAAGAATTATCATGGAAATGAATAACATTGACATAGGAAACCTTCAGACACCAAATCCAAAGCAGTTTGGTTTTATCAAAGGCAGTTTATGCCTATTGAACCTGATGGAATTCTTTGAGTAGGTCACCAAGACAATGGATGAGGGCAGAATAGTGAATACTGCCTACCTTGACCCAGCTAAGGCTTTATATACAATACCTCATTCAGGCATTGTCAACAAATTCATAGAATTAGGCATAAACCCCTATGTAACTCAATGGATAGACACCTGGCTTACATAGAGGACCCAGGAGGTTAGGATTGGAGAGACCATCTCTACAAAGAGGCTTGTCAACAGTGGAGTCCCCTAGGGCTCTGTGATAGGTCCACTCCTCTTTAGCATTTATTTTTTTTTAGTTCTTTTGTACTTTTTGCAATTTAAGGCCAATGTCTAGGATTTCTGGCTTACTAAATTTGCATATGATTGCAATCTAGGAGTAATCATAAAAACCTCCCACATCCTATAGGGAGGTCTTACACAAACAGATGACTGGTGGCAAAGCTGAGGCTTAAAACTCGGTGCCAAGAAATGCATAAAAATACCTTTTGGGAAGCTGGCTACCCAGGGAAACCACCTCATTGATAAAACACTCCTAAAAGTAGACACACTAGTCAGGGATTTGGGGATTCGTGTATATAACAACCTAGCTTTCAACTAATGTGACTAAGGTTGTAAGAAAATCATTGTGTGTCACACAAATGATAAGTAAGGGCATGGTATCTAGGTCAAGGGCAGTCACCATACCACTGTAGTCAGCCATAATCAGACCCATCATTGAGTATGACATCCCCTTTAGTATGTACCTGACCAGGTATATCCAAAGAGGTTCTTCACAAAAATAATACAGGGTGTAAACACAATGTCCTATGCAGATCACCTCAAAGCTCTATCTCATACTCTGTTTCCTACAGCCTGCTTAGAGGTGATTTATGCCTGAAATGTCAGACATTCATTGATCTTGCTCTGATGGACCTTTTTGCAAATCTTGAAATGAACAACACCAGAACTACTAGATCTAAGGATTGGAGCTTTACTTACTATTTTAATAGGACAAGATGGAGGGACATGTATGTAACAAAGAGAATCCCCATTCTCTGGAATAGGCTTCCCATCCATGTAAAGCTGAGCCTTTCCCTAACCCTATTCAAGTGTAGCTTGGGCATATGGATAGAAAATTGGAACTTTATCCTTGGTCTGACACCTATGTCTCTGATAGACAGAAGTTGCTGTTACATCATGCCCTAACTAGCATACACCCCTGAAAATAACCACTAACATACAATAACTCATGGGATACATTTGGGTTGCAGGGTTACGCTTTTAAAGGCCCCATTGGTCTTTATCCTAGTATACACCTACAAACCTGTGAGCCTATAAAATTACAGAGACTGAATTATGATATATCTCATTGCCCTCAGATGCCAGGCCTGCAATTATACCAATGGCCGGAAGTTCTTCTATACCATCTCATTCAGCAGTCATTCATATTTATGGACAGATCCTAAGAATAAGGAGCTGTTTTCAGTTTTGTTTTGTAACTCCCTCTGACAGGACAGTTTTGCTTGTCTTCAAGACAATGGCACAATAGCAGCCTAAGCTATGTATGCATGTGTGTAAGTCCATTTGTGTGCGTTTGCATGTATGTGTTTGGGTGCATTTCCATGTATGCGCTGACTCCTAGCTATACTGCTAGGTAATCTTTTGTGTACCCTTACATATGTTATGATCCATCCTGATTTTGCACTTGACCTCATTCCCTGCTGCAGGGCAGGGCATTAACTAAATAATCTGTCTCCATCCTCCTGAAATGGGCAGCCGAGAATAACAAAATCAGCCCCATCTGCCCTGCCAGCTCCTCTAGCTAGGATGGTACTTGATCCTAAGCTGTATAGATTAAACTAAATGCTTTAACTCTTCATGAAATGCAACTGACTACACCAGATCCTGAAAGGTCTACTCATTCTGACCATATTCCTGTCTAATTAGTATACTAGAGATATTTGGAAAATTGCATTCTGCAATGTCTGATGTTCTTATTACTATATTTTGACAGTCCCTTAAAAATCAGAATTCATGCACTTCCCCCTTGGTAGGATACTTAATTTATACACCAATCTGCCTGTGACAAATTGTACTTGTGATGCTTTATAGTCATATTTAAATATTGTATTTATCATATATTTATATGTATTCTTCCATTTCTATGAGGTGCATATTTTTGTGTGTCTTGTTGTACCAGTCTGTTGCTCTCTCGTGGACTACATTCATACTCTATACTATGCATTTCTACATGGTAACCATTTCAAATGTCAAAACCTACTATATCGAGTCATATAATGTGGTGACTGAATGGCTGTAAAAATGAACTTAATCCAAGATGGCCATTTCTTGGGTGGTGATCTTGGAGTTGCACAAGTTCAAAGGGCTTGCCACTACAACACAGTGCAGGGTGGCTGCCCCCCCCCCCATAATAATAAAAACAAAAATGTAAAGGAAAACAGCAATGTTGCAGAATTTTCATTTTTAAGGAGTGTTAGCAGTTGCCACTTTGAGTGCCATTTCAGTAGGGAGCTTTTCTAGATATCAGTAGGGAGCTTTTCTAGATATCAGTATGGAGCTTTTCTAGATATCAGTAGGGAGCTTTTCTAGATATATGACCTTCAATAAGCAGTGCATTACCTAGTGGGAGTTATCTCACCAGTTCTCTAGCAAAAATAAATAATTCTAGTTCTCTTGTCATAGGACATTTCTCATTACATTTCAAATAATTTTGTTCTAGTTTTCACACTTCACATAAAAAGGCCATCAAGAGTTAATTTATCATGGATCCAGTTCTGTCTCTGTTGTTGCTACTCTGTCCTCCTCTGGTGTATATACGTGTGCTGAAATGTCTCCTTGATGTTTTGCTTTGGTATTTCCTGCTATAAATATAACCTACCAGATTTTGTTCAGTACTCTAACCTTGCAAGATTTCTGCTCTAGTTTTATCTCATTTTCTTGCATTTAAAAAATGTTAAAAATCTTGGTACCATTAATGGCCATTAAGCTAATTGGCTCAAATTAGAAACAGTGCCGTCAGTGTAAAGCATTTTAGTTACATTGTTAGAAGTAATTGGAAACCAATGGATAAAAGTGTCAAAAATGAAAAAAGAAATCCAATTTATGGGATGCTAATATACAGACGGTTTTCAAGATAAGGATGCTATTCAAACTAGAATGATTGTTTATTTTACTAAGCATGAGTAGGCTTAAATGAATAGGAATCAATCTGCTTCACTTATTATAAGCATTGATAAATGAACCCCATCAAGGGAGAAAAGTTCTCATGTCCTTTACTCACCAAGGTTAACTATTGCTATCTGGAAGCAATTTCCTGCACATTATGTAACTCATATAAAACATGTAATGCCAGTAATTGTGCTGACCTAGTTTCTAAGCTAAGTGAAAAATTGCAAGAAAACATAATTGCTAGAGAGAGTTTAACTGAGACTTTGTTAACATTCTTACACCTGTAAATTGCAATGATAAAACAACAGGAAATTGCTTGTAAAATCATTTAAAAGCAGAATCATTGTTCATTCAAAGCATGCATATTCTACACTCCGTACATGAAAATTGTAATGTCTAGGTATAGATAATGCATTTTAGTCCAAAATATTGTTACACAATATGCAAAAATCCGTGCAAGAATTAAAACACCACATTTGCAATTGATGATGAAAATTGAAAGACATAACACAACTGGTGTCAAGAAGGGTTTTATTCTATATAGGGATCCAAGTTTTTTATTAGTCAGTTTTATTGTATTGTTTATGTGAGGAATACTCTTGTCATCTAATGAAACAGAGAAAAACACAGAGATTATAAAATATACTTATTATACTTCAAGGCTGCTAAATCTGGAACAAAAAAAATGCAAATACATTCATTCTGAAACAGCAGGTTCAGTAAAAAATTAAGATGCATTTAGTAAACTGCAGTCAAGAAAGGAACAGGCAATATACCCAGCAAGAATGGTATATGGAAATGAAGTACATTCCATATGTATTGTACTACTAGGATGCACGTTGTCTCAGACACAGGAAATCATATAATACACACCGCACAGGTGCAGTCATAGGTTCATAGGTTCATACTAGGCTATCTGCCCTAGGGTATTTATAAGCCTAGCCAGAGTGTGTTTGTCTTTCGCCACCCATTTTAAATTAATTTTGCTATGCCCTTTTTCGAGGTTAGTATACTGTGCCTCTGTCTAACAGTGACACAGAAGTGATACCCGGGGTAAACCTATGATCTCCCATCCACTCATCAAGATTCCTCTTGAAGAGAGTCAATGAGGGACTCTGCCTAACCTGGACTGGGATTTTATTCCAGAGTGAAGGGAATCTCTGGGTTATGAATCTGTCCCTCCAGCATGTCCTATTTATTTCAGTGCTGAGGTTCAAGTCTCTCGAGCACGTGGTTCGATGGGATTTGGATTTTCTGAGGTGCAGCATGTCCATTAATTCCGGGTTGGACATGGCTTTATATGTCAGGCACAGATCACCTCTGAGCAGGCGGAATGCCACTGAGTAGAGCTGGAGTTTCTTTAACCGGGCAGGATATGGCATCTGTTTGAGCCCTTTGATCCTCTTGGTGAGCTACTTTTGGGGTCTTTCCAGTTGCTGCAGGTGTCTGGTAAGGTACATCCCAAAAGGGGCATTGTACTCAATTATGGGCCTGATGAGGGATGAGTAAAGAGGCACGATGACCTCCCCTGATCTAGATGTGAATCCCTTCATGATTAGGTGGGCTATATTTATTTTATTTTATTTTATTTTATTTTACATTTGTTGACCGGGCTAGTCCAACTGGATACGTGTCCATTTTCAGTGGAGGCCCGGGGAGAAAAGCTCCAAACAAAAACATACAAAAATATATATACTAAAGGTAACATACAAACTACTTGTAAAAAACAAAATATACTTAAAAATATAAAAACATCTGATGCTAAGATTTGGAGAGACATTAATATAGAGTAATGCATTTTCAGTTTAATATAGTATACAAAAAGAAATAAGAGTACAGTATCTGGTAGGAACTAAACCTGGTAAGTAGTACTAATTAGTATTTAGTAGTGACGGAAAAGTGGTTAAGTGGGCAGCAGATAGATTAGAGAATAACAGCTAGGCAGGGTTAGTACATGAACATAACCAATGGTTAGAGAAGAAAAGTTTTAGATTATTTTTAAATAGTGGGAGAGAGGTTAGGGTTGTAAGGTCTTGTGGTAGTTGATTCCATATTTTACCAATATAGTTAGAGAATATGGAGTCACCTGCTAAGTTCTTGGATAAGGAAGTGTGAATCAACATTTTGTTAGCAGAGCGTAGATTTTTCAAGTTGTAATAAGGTTTTATGAGGGAAGAGAGAATAGGGATATTATTGGGTTGGTATAGGGCTTTATGGGCAATTATTAGTTGGTTAAAATGTAATAAGTGTGGTAATTCAAGCCACTCAAGTTGTTTTAGGTTCAGACAGTGATGAGTCCTGTAAGGTGTATTTGTAGCAAATCTGGCGATGTTGTTATAAGCTCTGGCTAGTTTGTTAAGATTATTTGTAGAAAGATTGCTGTATATTGGGGAAGCATATAATAGGGTGGAAATTAAGTGGGTTCTAGCTATTGTGGTTCTGGCAACTGGTGTCAAGAAGGGTTTTATTCTATATAGGGATCCAAGTTTTTTATTAGTCAGTTTTATTGTATTGTTTATGTGAGTGTCAAACTTTAATTGATTGTCAATTGTGATTCCTAGGAGTTTGGTGGTGGGGTCTGATAAAATAAAATAAAATAAATAAAATAAAATAAATAAAAATAAAATAAATAAAATAAAATAAAATAAATAAATAAATATATAAAATGTTTTTCTAACCACTTTGGCCATGTGGTTGTCAAATGAGAGATTGCTATCAACTTGGATCCCAAGGTCCATAATTACTTTTTCTGTACTTAATGGATTACCACCTATGTGGTAATTTGTGGGCACTTTGTTTTTGCCAAAGGTGAAGACTATACACTTTTTGGCATTTAGCTTGAGGCCATGGCTCTGGCACCAGTTGTCTGCTTCTATGAGGCCCTTTTGGAGGATGCTTGTGTCGGCTGGAGAGTCGATTATGGTGCCTAGTTTGCAGTTATCTGTGAACTTGGTCAGCCACAGTCCTTCCATGTTGGCCTGTACCTCCGAGAAATATATACGGAACAAGAGAGGTCCCAGGACTGAGCCTTGTGGGATGCCACTTGTAACTGGTTTGGAGTCTGACATGGCTCCAGCAATTCTAACCATGTGGGTTCTGTCCTTGAGCCAGTTTGCAACCCATCTAGTGACATAGGGGTTTATATTTAAGCTGGTGAGCTTATCTATAATGCCCAAGTGGGGTATTGTATCGAAGGCTTTTGCGAGGTCCAGGTAGGCTGTGTGGACCACCTTCCCCTCGTCAATGGCCTTGGTGACTGTTTCAAAGAAATCGACCAGGTTTAAGAGGCAGGATCTGCCCTTAACAAAGCCGAACTGGGTAGGATCCAGTGTCTGTAGGTCCCAAATATCTTTATTTATGAGGTCCATGATGATCCTTTCCATAGCTTTGCAGACCAAGCTAGTCAGGCTTATGGGGCGATAGTTTCCAGGATCCGTTGAGGCACCACCTTTGTGGAGAGGGACTACTGTTGCTGTACACCACTCTTTGGGTACATATCCTGTAGTAAGGCTGAGATTGAACAGTGGTTTTATGTTTGGGTTTAGCTCTTCTTGGAGTTCATGTAGGACACAGCCCGGGACACCGTCTGGTCCCATTGATGCTGTGTTTTTTGCTTTGGAGAGGGCAGCTCTTTCCTGAGCATCTGAGATGTCAGGGGGGGGCAGCACTCTGCTGGGATAGGTATTTGCCCTTTTGGTGGGGGGGAGTTTGAGCTGAACCTGTCAACTAGCATGTTGGCAATGTCTGTGGGTTCGGTGTATTTTTTGTCATTTTGGACTAATTCTGAGCATATCTGAGAATTCCCACCCAGGTTACTAACATAACTAAAGAAAGCCTTGTGATTATCCTTAGTGTCCTGTGCAATTTTTCTCTTGAAGCTGGCCTTAGACGATTTTATGAGTGTCCGTAGTTTTTTGCAAATACTGATCAGAGATACCCTCCCTTTTTGGGATTTTGCTCTATCATGTAGTAGCTTCCTCCTTCTATTGTATAGTTTGTTTATGGCTGGGGTCCACCAGACAGTATGTCTGCCTTTGGAGGATTGGGTCTTGGTTTTATTTGGGATTGCATGATCCATGCATTCCTGAAGGTGTTCATAGAATGCGTTTATAAAGGATTCTGCGGTCTGGGACGTATTTTCCACAGGCTCGGGGGCTTTGAAGGATTCCACCTCGGTTTTGAGGAGTGTGAAATTTGCTTTAGAGAAGTTTTTCACTGTGGTTTTCTGGGCAGGGGGTGGGGTCGGGATGTGAATATCCAGTGAGATTAGTTTATGGTCTGATCTTACCAGTGAGGGATACACTTCTGGTCTGGAGCATAAAGTCCCCATGTTGGTGATGATCAGGTCCAGTATGTTTTCCCCTCTTGTGGGAGTGGTAACAAGTAGTTCCATAGCATTTGAGTTTATAAATTCTAGGAACCTTTGGGCTAGGGTGTTGGAGCTAGAGTAATGCTCCCACTCTATGTTTGGGTAGTTGAAGTCGCGCAATATAATGGTGTTTGGAGAGACCTTCATATTTTCCAATGTTCTCAGGAAGGCCGAGTGGGGTTCCTGGGTTTGGGAGGGTGGTCTGTAGCAGGCTATAAACTGGAAGGCAGTTTTGCCCACTGTTAGTTGCACATGAATAGTCTCTGATGCTTCGTGCTGTGCCACCAACTTGGAGGTGTGGGTATCTTTGACGAATATTGATACTCCCCCTCCTTTTGTGGTTTGGTCCAAGTTTTGGGGCTGAAAAGCATGGTATGAGGTATAACCTGGTAGTGCTGGGGTGCTCTTGGGAGCCTTGAACCAGGTTTCTGTTACTGCACAGATATCGATGTTCTCCATGCTAAGGAGAGTTTTGAGTGCATGCATCTTGAGGTTTAGACTTCTGGCATTGAGTAGCATTACTCTTAGTTTCTTATCCCTTGTGATACCTATGGAGGTGGGTTTGTCTTTTGAGCCTTGCCTAAAAAAGGCACTATGGGGTAGCAAGAGCCTTTGCCAATATCCGAAAGCCCAGGGGTGACAGGTGCAAGCCGTCCCTAGCGAAGCATCGTGGCTTGTTGAGCATGTCATCCCAGGCTGACAGGCATTGAATCCCCTTTGAATGACACCAATACTTAAGCCAATTGTTGAAATTGATCATCTTGTCTTCATATTGTGGCATCATTCTTGGTGAGGGTAAGATGCTACTCAAGGTCAGGGTCATACCGGCCTTGGCTATATGCTCAGAGAGCTCTTCTATGTTTCTTTTCATGTAGTCCAGGGAAGTATGTCTCAGGTCATTCACACCAGCATGGACAATGACTGAGTCATATTTGTACTTGCCTTGGAGTGACCTGAGTGCTTGTGTTATGTGGCGGATCCTAGCGCCTGACAGGCAGCTCACCATGACCTTCTCCTTGTTCAGCCTGGTGAGCGGGACGTCAGTGTGCCTGACTATAGAGTCACCTATTACAAGTGTATCAGGTGTGTTGTTTAGCCTTAAGGGCTGTGACTGTTCGGCACACTGGCTTTGTGAGCTATGTGTTGCACGTGTTTTGTTTTGGGGTAGTGGTTGCTTGGGTGTCTGCTTTGAAAGTCTCTGCTGCTTAGGCAGATTTTTATTTAGAGCCTCCAAGTATGTTTTTGTGTGTTTATGTGTTTGGTTTGCTGTCGTGGTAGGTCTATGTGAGACTGGAATTGTAGTGAGTGTGGTTTCCTTCTCCTCCTGACTGGTTACGCCAGTACTGAGTTGAGAGAGCTTAGCCTCCAGTTTGGCTATATGGTTGCATCTCTGAAATGTGTTGGAATTTGTTGGGAGGAGGAGAGGGTTCATCAGTCATTAATAGAGATCAGTCACTACAAACCATAAATGTACAGGGCATCAGGACATCCACATTTCAAATCAGTGACACAAATAAGGCAACATATTCCATAGTCCAAACATACAATTTAAAATAATCAGAATCTAAGAGAGGTACAGTATATGTTGATGCTATACATAATTGTTCTGCATTGTTGTGTGTTTTCTGTACTGCATATTCTAAAGGATTGCATTAATTCAACCTGTTCTTTATCTGTAGCTTTCCTCCTGGGGCTCCGCTGAAAATGAACTTCTGCTTTGACTTTCCCAGTAATCAAAATATGAATGAATGAATGAATGAATGAATGAATGAATGAATGAATGAATAAAAATAATTCTGACTTGAAGGTCTTGCTGAATCTTATGCATATGACATCCAACAGTTAGCCTTATCTGTGTTTACCATAATCTAGTCATACAAGCAGATCAAGATAATTTCATAGGATGGCCTGCCTAACATTAAATGCTGGCTGCACTCTAAAAGACTGACCAATCTTCCCATAATTTCTTTCATGCTCTTTCCTATGCCATTTGCTAGCCTGAGGGCGTCACAGTAGTCACCCTCAAGTAACACATTAATTAGATATGCATGCAAAGCAAGCATTTAACATCTCAGGATTAGCACTGCCAAGTCTCAAAATGTGGGGAATAAATGGCCAAAACTCCCAACATATGCATAGTATGTCTAAGGATGCCATTTCTCTGAATAAATCATTTTATCCAAGGTATAGCAATCTTGGAGTTGGTATATATGTTTGGAGTGGGGAGGCTTGCTCCCACATTATGGGGTGTAGTGGGGCTTATGCCCATGTGAAAAGAAGTTTAAAGGAGAAGAGTGATATGCAATATTTGTTTTTGCTCTTTTCCTACATTTTCCACCAGATTTTTGGTCTGTCTTGATTCATCAATGAGAATTTCAAGATTTCAGTGGGAGCCCTATGTTATCTGTCTTGCTAGCCAAAAGCCAAGCTATTTATTATTGATTGTTTTCATTTAGTAAGCACATCAAATGCTTTCATGACTTTTGACTGCCTTATGTGTCATAAAAGCCTTTTCCATAATTTTACAGCTATCTCAATATGCCAGTTATTTTAAAATGCTGATTACATCCCTGACTTCTGTAATCTGATATTTATCTGCCTTAATATTATCCATTCATATATAGGGAGACCAAATCAATGTCTGCAATATTCCTCCATCATAGTTCTGAAAACTATTAAACCCTCCCCTTTCTTCCTCCTGACCAAACAGTTTTACTCTCACTTTACTGTATATACTTTATATTTGTATCATGCATGTTATTCTTTTTGTATTAAACTCATTTGTACAGTTTCTGTTACAACTATTCATCTCTTGTAAAATGATTTAAACAAGCAATAATGCCTAACAAAGTAGGGATTACATAAGAAATAGCAAAGGATTTTGTGAGGCCCCATGCAACAGCTGGAGCTCCTCAACATCCTTGGAAGGTCATCCATGATTTACCCTCATATTTTTGATCTGTCCCTTAAAATGTTTGATTCTTCTGATAAATCACTGAGGATAATAAATAAATCCAGGCATTATACTTGGATACTTCTTATTGTTCAGAAAATGGAAGTTGATTTAAAACCTTTTGTTCTATTTATTTAAGTGAATTGGGGCTATATTTAAAAACTGTCCCTGATTTTAGGTCTGTTACCTTATAGTTAGATTTTTATCATATGTGCTGCGGTAGTGTTGTCGCTTCACAGTAAGATGATGTCCTGTTCGATTCTCAGCTAAAGCGTCTTCTGTTTGGAGACATGCGTGAATGGACGTACCTTCGTTGAAGGTTGTGCGTCAGGGCTGGCAACTCGGTACGTAAAAATCTACTGCCAATCATTAGCGGACCGGAGTTCCGCTGTGGCGACCACTAACCGGCAAAAGCCGAAAGATACAACAACAACATACAACAGCTTAAGCAATGTAGTTGGGAGGTCTATGCTTTCTCACTCTCTCTCTCTCTTCCACTCACTTATTTCTCTCTGTCTCTCACAGACATACTCACTGCATGCAAATGTGTCCATTTCTTCCATAGTTGCTAAGTGTAGCTATTTAAGCTAAGCTTAGTGCGAAGAAAGAACATCAACACGTCCTTGTCACTGCTACTGCTGCCATTACTTTTACTACTTTAGTTGTCTTTTAACGTCTTAATGTTACATATGCTAAACAATCAAGTGTAACAACTGTAAACAAAAAGGTGGTCATTTGCTTTTTTTTTTTTTTTTTATTTTTTTAGTCTATGCTTTATGGTGATTTGAAATACTGCCATGAAATGTTGGACCTGTTTTTTACTGAGTGATATCTGTACATTAATACCTTGTTAGAGATGGGCTATTCTCTAATCATCATCCTTATCAAGCCCCTTTTTCCTGTTTTTGCATTCCATTCCTCTTTCATTTACTGACGTTCCTGTTACAAGTCTGTTTGTAATGTCACATTGCATACAGCAGCTTTGCTGATGTGTCCCTTAGGGGGTCTACTTTAAAGGATCGAAAAGACACATTGCTAAAACCCATAAGATCGAGACCGTATGGTTGACAATTCAATCCATCGAGCCATTCTGACTGAGCTCAAGGTACAGTGAGGATCAGGGAATTTGTCCTTTTCCTCACTGTAATGTGCTCTTGGAGTTGGTATATATAATTAGCATGAGGTGCGGGGGTGCAGGGGGGTTTTCTCCCCTTCAAAAGTCTTATTTCTGTCATTTGTAGGTGTTGCTTTGGTTTGTGTCTTTTGTCAGTGGACTGAATTGTTAAAATAATATGGTCTCAACCATATGGGTTTTCAAAATTTACCCGTTCAGTACATTGAAGCAAACCAGTTTCTTAGGATGTGCTTACTAATGTAGTCCATTACCATAATGAACAGATGGGGAATCAGAGCTGGAACCCTAATGCATACCCGCTCCTTCCAGGATCCCATTTTAGAAACTGTACATTGCTTATGCTTGTGTCACTGAGTCCTTGTAGATAGCTCTCAATCTTTTGACTCCTAAATTTAGAACACTACCTGCAATAATGTGGAACAAATGGACAAAATGTGGAACACTTACTAAGAACTTCATAACACCTTCACTAGGAACCTCACAGGATGGCTAAAATGTTATTTTATGTTCATAAAAAGTTTCTTTGATGATTTAATATGACAGTATTATTTACCATGGATATTAGCTAAAAAAATCTTAAAACTGAATGTGCAACAGATCCTTTCAATGTGGAGCAATGAGTTACATGGAGCTTTTAAGACTCAAAATGAGGAACATTCCTTGTAATGAGATGTACTCAAGAGGTATGCTGCCAGTGTTTCTGGGACTTCAAACCACCTCAGAACTGCCCAAAGCAGCATTCTTGGGACCTTGTCATATGCTTTCTCCAAGTCTAGGAATGAGTAGTTAAGTTTGTTCCTCATCTCTAGCTTCTACTCTACTTTCTTTCCCACTGCAAAATTTGGACTGGTTGTGTTGTGTTCTGATCAAATTCTGAACTGTTCATCTCCTGTCCTACTTTCTACTACTGTGAAAATGCATTTATCAGTGTCTGTTTCCATCCCATTCACGCAGTGTGACAGAAGTTTCACACCTCTGTACTGCTCACAATAGTGAATGTCCCCTTTACTCATGTACACTGGAACTAGAATTTTTATTTGCCCATTTTCTAAGTTTTATTAAATCTTACATCATGTTTTCATCAGACCCAGTGCATACTTGAACTCTTCAGGATTATCACAGCTGGCAAATGTCTATTTAACAGTTTGGTAAAGGCTTTTCAGACACTGGAATATGTCCTGCCTATACTTACCTCTCATCCTCCCTAAGTGTGCCCAGCTATTTCTGGGCATTCCAATGATCAGTCATCCAGTCTGCTGGTCTCTCACCTTTTCTGCATGATCCATCGATAGGAAACATAAGGAACAAACATGTTTGTGGTTTAAAACATAATCAAAGAAGAGGCATACTATTAAAAGAAACAGGCCTAATCTCACCAAACACTTTGAATGCTACTAGAGCAAGTAAAAATACTGATGCATCTTTAAAATAAGATGAGGACGTGGATAAGTGCAAAACAAATCTGAATCAAAAAGGCAAATGTACGAAATTAATTGAGGATTTGTTGTACCAGTAATGTAGATAACAGAAACAGCCACAATGTTCACAGAAAATACTGTACAGAAGCAGCCACAATGTGCACAGAAAATACTGTGTTGTAGAAATTCAAACCTCATTTTGTATGTAACTGTAGTCAAGGTCCTGCATTTAATGAATTTTGTATAACTTGCACTTTAGTAAACCATTTTTTCAAGGATATGTAACAGAACAATGCAAGTGCATTTCAAAGAGTTTGCATGCCATTAAACAGAAACACGAAAATTACCTATTTGGTGATGGAAAGCAGAGTTTAGAGTCTTTACAGTCTGAAGGATGTATCAGAAGCATTGACATAAGAATGCAAGCCTGCCTGTTGGCAAAAAATGATAAGCAATAATAATCAAATATTGAATTTATACAAGACACTGGGAGAAGCTATTTTTGAAACTACTTCTGAGGCATTAGAGCAAAAGAGGTGTTTGTAAATTTTTAAATATTCAAGGCACAAGGTACAGCCACTGGATCAGTACGGAGATGTGTATACAAAAATAAGTAGTACATGGTCCATTCAAATTTTTGTATAGTTATTTCTCCCAGTGGTGTAAGCACCTGGTATGTAAGAAGCTAGGAAAGTAAAATTAATTCACATTGCAAAATCAAAGAATGCATTGGTATATGAGCAGTCACACTGCCAAAGAGACATCTCATAGAGCATTCATATCTATAGCAATAATATCCCCCATGACTCAGTTAATTCATTCACTGCTTCAAGGAACGTGATAGAATAGTATTGCATACAAGTAAATCCAGATGCTATGCAAGTAATACATTCTTCAAGGAACATAACACATCAGCTCACAGGACTTGAACAGTGCTGGTAGTGGAGTCAGTGAAAAATGAGGTATTATAATTGAGTAATTAGACCCAACAGAATTAGAGAACAGTGTGGTTACTGTTGGAAAACAAGTCACGTTACTGTTTGTTTTGATCTGCAAGATATGAATATAATCATTAAAAAACAAGGAATTACCCATTCCTTACATAACACATACATATAACAACTAATACCATCTAAGCCTGATACCAAAAATCAGATTCAGATCAGTTGTATAAATTCCATAGTCAGAAAACAAATAGGTATTACTGAGGTCTCTTGGAATGATGCTAAATCTTGCAAAATGTGTGCTTACTATGATTTACTACACTATTAAAAGGTGACGTGAACAAGATGTGACCACATAGTAGAGTTATGAACAAGAAAATTATTTTGAATTGCTAATGAAACAGATTCACTAATATTAAAATATTATAAAGCACATGTTATTTGTGCTGAAAGTCAATGCCATTGAGAATGGTACATAAGCTGTTGTCCTACAAGACACTCCAACAAATGACTATGGCACAACAGCACTTATAGATTAAAAAAGACATATATCCAGACAGAAGTAACTGCTGGTATCAGTGTTAGAATGTGAAAATGTTCAAGATTGGTTCTATGAAGATAGGTGAAGCCTGCCAGCCTAGCCAGATAGAATTATGTAGATAATTATGTCATTTGTAAATTTTCATGTAAGCCACAGGCTTGTTCTCTTAAATGTGAAATGACTGCATTGGATATTGAACTACAAAAATGCAACAACAGTGCACTCTGCTGTAAGAAAGCTAAATCAAGCATTTTATGACTGTCTTTTATGTCAAAATTCAGAGCCGATCTGTCTAGAGGGAGGCATCCTGCCTATTGTTTTAAGACCAGAGTTAATGGCTAGAATTTGCATGTAAAAATGTTCTTTATTGCTCTGGTTTCTGACCAGGTGTAAAGAATGCAAACATAGTTTCTGTTAGCCTGGGAATGCCAGAGAAGTGTGAAGAATGATGTCATGTGAAGCAGCTCTGTGTTATCAATTTAAAGAGAGAGAATCAGAGAGCTCAGAGTATTTCGTCTTGAGAGCATCCAACATCACCAGCACTGTTTTGCTCCATATGTAAGTTATTTAGAACTGGGTTTTCTCTTAGATATAGCTAGGAAATAGGAAAATTAGACTAGTTTGTTTTTCTGTGATGTCAGAACTTTGGCTACTGTATTATTTTAAGTATTTCTCTGTGATCTCTGAACTCTTGACTAGCACTGTGTAGTAAGCATTATTGTCTTGGGTTATTATTATTTATTATTAAATATTTTTAAACCTTTCAACTGTGGCTGTTTTATTTTGAATTAATTTAAGCTCTACAGTACATTGCATGTATTTAGTAATACTGTACCAAGTCACTTTAATAAGCCTTGACTGTTCAGTCACACTTACCATCTGCATAATAATATTACACAGTAATAATTGGACACCCTTTCAGAAGGGCCTTTGAGTAGCTGATATTAGTGGGTGGTGGCAGCTGGTACTACCTTTTAGACTGAGCAGAAAAGGGGGCACAGCTGGAAAACCTGTGCCAACCTTGCCCAGGAGTGTCTGTGTGATTGTATATAACTCTTATCTCAAATTGTGCATGTGTCAGCTACTTGGGCAGGGACACAAATCACTGGTTGGACAGAGAGGGTGCTGGAGGTTTAGCTTCCTCACTAGGCTGAGATCTGGACCTTATAGCTGTGCCAGTGGAGAGTCTTATTGGGGACCTGGAGAGAAAGGGAGCAACCAGCCCCAGACTGACTGTGATCTCTGTGTGCTCTTAAGGAAACTGTACTTTACTGTGTGTGCATTTATTATCCTTTCCCTATATGGACGATCATCACTGGTGTTAGTGGTAAGGATTGAGGATCTTTGATTGCTGGGCCAGTGCAGGGGCATCACAGGTTCTATGGAATAAAGTTAAGGTTGACAAACCCTTGCAAAGTGCACTCAGTAATTCTAATGTAGGAGGCACATCCAAGACTTCAGATATGTTTCTGAACCTACTAAAATATGATCAAAACTGAAATACAGACACTGGCAAGGAACCATGCACAACATATATTGTGAAAAGAGTATATGCAGCTTTGAAACATGAAGAATAAAACCAATAAAAACTTCAGAGATGCACAGACCCTGACTTAGAAATGTAGTTACTGAAAGACATCACAATTAACTGCTGACCTGAGCATAGATATTATCAATAAGGACAAAAAATGTATTCTTGCTTTTCTTTCAAGGAAGAAATGCATTTGTCTCCAATCCATAATGTTTAAAAAATTAGGAAATCTTAGATCCTAAACTGCTGACACAAGAATGTTTGAGAGGATACATGAATTACATCTCAGAATACTAAAGTACACAGAGAAAGAGAAATAATGTACTGACCAGGAGTGCTGACTGAAAGAGAACAAGTGGTACAGTCATATCATATGTAATCCATACTTTCACAATATTCCAAAAGAAGAGATGCTAGCATGCTAGTACCTAATAATCCATAATGCATAATAGGTACAGATCTACTTACATTTAGAGAAGTCGTATATCTCATGAGTTCACAGAAAAATTCAGACTGACAGTGACAAGTGCAGATGTGATTAGTGCATTACAGGGTATATTCTCAAAGACAATGGATACATGATGCTTTTACATAAGACAATGTTTAGCAGGACAAAAGTTAGAAATTCAGAAGATTAATGCTGACTAGGAAATGAGACATGATTTTGATATGTACTAATCAGTCTACACTATCTGCATTATAATGTATAGGATTTAGCCAAGCAATAAAAAGAAGCACATAAGAAATCATTGTGGCAAAAGCTATCAGCATCATAGGTTTAGAATATTTGAATATACCATATCAGGGAACACTTGTGAAGCCTGCCTTCATTATATATGGCAAAAGTAACTTAATTTTAGTTTTACTATCATACCTTCCACTGAATATTCTAGGCCCATTGTCTTAAATATTCACTGATAAGAATCTTGCATAAAATGGACATTTCAAAATATCACAGTTCAAAAGCATCACATTTTCTAGTGTACAGATTTTCTTATAGACCACCTCTAGCAACCATTTAGTATTACTGGGAAAACCATATTGTTGACTGTATGGATTATTGATAAGGAGATGTCGCTTCTAGATACTTAAATATTTTCTACATTTACTATAAATTCACTGTAGCTTGCATTTTAAAAAGTGAGTGTCTTCTAATTTCATAGCAGTCACCATCTGGAGAGATCTTATCTCATGAAATAAAATCTTTCACTGTCCATGCTTCTTCACCGTCTGTATATTTGCAAATACCCAATACTGGATTTAGGAAATTTGATCTCTGGCGCCTTCTAAAACTAGTTTGTACATCTGTCAGTTCTCAGTCCACATGGATATGGGCAATATGTAAATGTTCTGCTTATCTTGAAGTTATTCATACTTAAAATATAAGGAGTAGAAACGTCACTGCAATGTATGCCTAGGTTTCTAAAAATCCTTGAGAAGCAACAGCCTAGTAGGCCCTTTTGAACCTATAAGCCTATAGGTTGTTTGTGTCTTTCATGCAGGATCTTGAGCTGTTATGCTGATTTTTGAAATTAAATACAAAGTGTGCCATGGACAAAATTAGCTAGAATGAATGGATCTTTGTTCGACAATTGAATGGAAAAAAATCACCAAACTGTATAACATCAAAAATGCTATTCAGTGAAACTCCTTATATGGGGGACACCCCCCACACCCTCAGCTAATTGTACATATCATCTCCAAGATTGCACTACTGTGGGGAAAGGGCAGTTTTCCTGATCTGTACCATAGTGCAGTCTTACTCAAACAGCTCAATAAACAGCATGTTTAATGAGACATGTTGTTCAATGCTTTTTTCTGTTTGATGGCTGAACATAGACCCAAAAGGAAAGTACTGTCTTAAAATAAAGGAAAGGACCCTTCTAGATTTGCAGGGAAGAGACGGGAAGAGAATGCACAAGACAAAAAGAATTGCAGTATAAAATAATATATATTTCTAAAAGCTTCATTAAAGTGAAAAAGAAGCCATCATCTTATAATGTGAGCTTTTCAATTGTAAAATACCCAGTCCTTTAGTTACTTCAGTGACTCTACACAATTTTAATAAACTTGCAGTTTTATTTATTTTGCACCGAGGAGCTATCAACCGCTTCCTGACTCCCGGAGATAATGTCATCATCTGATTTGGGGCAGTTTGTTGGTAGAAGTGTTTCCTGTAATCTGTAGTATATTTTAATATATAATATGACAGAGTGCAAAACAGTCAGTCATTCAGGCAAGAAATCAATAAATAAGTACAATAATAAAGTAAAAAATATTGAAAAGTATATGATTCCTAGTAAAATATATAATGTTTGGCATATAGTTTAGTAAAATGAATGCAACACTGCAATAGATAGTTGTCTACCACTTTCTGATATTTTTAATAAGAAACTAAGGGCATGCAAATCTCCTTAGTGAAAGACCTATACTAAGGTGCATCTGTAGATTTTAAACATTGAAAGGATTGGTGTCAGAAGGAAAATCTGGGTATTTATGAAAATAATATGTGATGAACATGATGATCCAATGGCAATGAAAATGAAGAGTATTTAGATGGCAAGAGAATGAAGAGGACTAAATGAAGATGTTGAAGATGAAGATGCAATCAGTATAAGACAGATGATGCTGAAGATACAATAAATATTATGGTTCCATTGTAGAATAAGATGACAAGGATGATGATAAACATGCAATGAATTTGACAAAGATGATGATGCTGAAAATGCCATAAAGGTGATAGAATAAAATATGATGACTATGATGAAGATATTAATGAATTTGATATGTCATCTTTCTCCTCATTATGTCTTCATCTCTAATATTGTCTCATAATCACACTGTCAACAATATATTCTTCATCATTTTCCTTATTTTCATTGTCTCTTCGTTTTCGTCAGCACTACAATTTCCTCTTCATGTGCATTTCATATTTATTGCATGTTCACTATACATTCATTACTGACAGCTGCACACCTTCATTATAATCACTGTCATCATTACTGCATTAACATTATTGTCTTCATTGCATATTTAGCATCATTACCTGATGCTCACATTTTCTTCACATCTGTCATTGAGATCATATCTCCATTAAGTCTTTATCAATATCTTCATCATCATTGCATCTTTATCTTCATCACCTCATTGTCACCATCACATCTTTATCATCATTTCCATTACTATCACCACTGCATCTTCATCACATTCACCACATCTTCATAGTATACAACTGCTGCTACCTTGTCTTGCCCTTAACCCATTAATCTATCTACTTAGACTAGGTCATGGCTACAATTTGTCTCCCAGAAAACAACAAAGTGTAAAGACTTCTCATCTTCTTTTTGTAGATGATTTAAAACTGTATAGCTCATCAGATGAGAAACTGAAAGCACAACTGCAAGTGGTCAAAACCTTTAAAGCAGAAAAGCTGCAGCACCAAGAAAACATCAGCCTGTGACAGGAATGTATCTGATATTTGTAAATACATTTAATAAAGTAGCCTAAAATATCAGGACAGCCTTCCGTAAACATGCTTATGGTTGCAGTACTCATATGACCTATATAATGTACATGTTGGCCATTGGTTCTGAGAAAAACAGTCATGCACCTAAACTTATTTCCCTCCAATGTACTACAGCATGGCTATATCACTGATGCTTCCCAAGGTGACTCCAGCTGTCGGCGCCAGGGATGCCTGTCTTTCCCTAAACATAGCTGCTGATATGTGTACCTGCTGAATTTATTCACAAATCTGTCTGTACAGCTGTCATATGCATAACTCCACAGCCATCTCTTTGATTATTGTATAGGCAGTGTTGATCACCCTTTTGTTTCTAGCTGTCATTCTTTAAAAGGAACCTGCATTTCCACAGGGTGAGTTGGATAGCAGTGTGTGGACAATTTCAGCCTTGCTGAAAATGATGATGTGCTGCAAACAATAAAGCCACTTGGATGGTATCTGTTGGGGAATCATCAGTTTCATTAAAGCTATAAAGGATGCAGTCATACTTGACATTTGTGTTATAAGTCTGTTGCCAACACATTATTATACGGCAAGGCAAGGCAAAGGCAAAGGAATTTTGTACAGCAGCTGAGAGACTAGATACTGGGGGTGAGGGTGGGGCACTTTGGAATAGTTACTTCGCAGAACAAGGACTTCTGGTGTCTCTGCAGGGGAGCTGGTTCTGGGACTGACCCTGGAAAAGTGTATGTTTGCACTGCAATTGACTCATTGACAAGTAAATACCTATGATTCCAGAGTTCTGTAGAGCTGAACTGCATGTAGACATCACAGGCTGACCATGGCTACTACTGGCCATATAATATTTTAAGTATAACAAACATTCAGTCATGTCAAGATTTCAACATATTAAGGTTGGTTTTGTGTGGAATATGGTGTCTGCCAGAGGGTACTGTTTTGTTGCAAGCATCCAGCATCACTTTTTTGTTGTGCAGAGCACTGCTACAGTGATATGTTGTCACCTGTTCTAGGGATGATGAAGATGATAAGACACAGATACCTAAGCCAATGTCCGATGGCACAGTGACACCTTGCCTCTCCATTCTCATTGCTCATCGACCTTCAATACAGGCTGAACATTTGGCTTCATCCTTACAGGAACATGAAGCTGTACAGTATGAACGCTCACCTTCCCCTGTAGGGAAGGGATCCTCAATGACTCTAAGATGATCCCTTTACTGTTGATGCAGTAAAACCACACAATGCATCTGATATGGTTATACCCACCATTTTTACCCCTTGCAGGGCTGCTCTATGTCATGCATCACATGGGGCCTCTGATATATGGGGAGTACTTGATATCAGTCAGAAAATAGTCTTACTATCATCAAGGTATTGCATCCTTGAAAATGTGGGGCCAGGGATATGGTAATGATTGGTCTGGTGAAGTCTACCACGGCACACACTGATAACCCTTCTACATCTATGCTTTGGATTGCCCATGACACCATCACTGCATTCATTGACAATGTTATCTGAAGTCAGGGCAGATATGTACAAGAGGTGGCTGCATCTGGGGCACACTGCAGGGTATAGGCTTCAGCTGCATCTGTATATGCACCATACTCCTGCCACCCTTCACCTTAAGAGGCTATGAATCATGCTCTTCTTTGGCAGAAGCCTCTTGACTGGAAGTCATCCAGGTCATAGTGCTGGAGAGCACAACTATCCCTCTTGGTGGGGGACACCACAAGACCTAGTCCAACATGTAGTATCACAAGTCACTGTAGTTGAAGCTAATCACAGTCATATAATGGCACTCTATCAGACACATCACAATAGGAAATTGTATGTGACATGGAATACCCATCATCTCAGGACACCTGCATCTTCATTAGGCCATGATCATAAAGTGGAACTCCCACTCCATCTTAGGAGAGTCTGCATGACACAGAATAGCTGTCACCTCATGACCCCCATCTAAGACTCCTTTAGCATGTACCACATCCATTATGTCTAGACAGACATGTAATTATGTCCATAGCCACCTGCATAAATAACGAAAAATGTAACCCAATCTACTCTGTCTCCTTTGTGACAAATGTGAGTGTGTCTAATAAACAATGTGGCTCAACCATGCACTGCTTAGCACAGTCTGGTATTTACATTCCATGCATCATGCCTCTTCTTTGTGATGTATCTGTGTCAAAGACTGCTTTCTTTGTCTCATACATCTTCCCAATCTGTCACTGCTTAACTGTGTATTGCACCTATTGATGTCTTGGTGGAGTAGTTTTGTGTCTGCTGATTGTTACTGTTTCACTACACTTTCCTCAAATAATAGCGTGTAAGTGCCTTTCTTGAAGGCCATGGTTGAGTATGATCTGACTGTACCAGTATCCAGATACTGCCCAGCAGGCCTCATCTCTACCATTTTATGGAGTTTGTAGCATGTTAGAAACATCCTAATGGCTGTGGCAAGGTCACACTGGATTGCTCCCTCAGTGATTGAATTGCAGAAAGCTGTTGGCATATGTAGTTTTATACTGGTGTACAGTTACACTCTGTTAGTTCTGCACAGGTGTCATCAACCAGGACTGCTGTGTGCATGTAACACTACCTGCAACAGAGTAAGCATATGCAGTGGTATTACATAATGAAATACCAGAGATTCAGTTTTATACACTGACACTAGTCACAATGCCTGCACTTACCAAATTGATGGGATATGGAATTTCAGTATGCAGGGATGGTGATAAAGCTGAGATGTGTGACAGCTATGTGAATCATTCAAATTGTTTGAGCGCTATGTGGACATGTTATTTATGGTCCAGCATGCAACACACAATTCTATGCAGTCTACAGTGTGGAAGTCCTTCCAGTTCACAAACCTGTGAGATTTTGTAACTCAATATATGCAATTTATAGCTTGTAATACCTAAGCGTGGTGGGTGAAGTCATAGCATGCATGTTGTCAGCTAAGATATCATATATAATATTCCACATTTAGCACCATTTTACTGAGTAACATGAATATTCTAGAGGTGGAGGCCTGCAATGTATTCAACATGTCTCGGTTTGGTTTCTAAAAGGTCCATTTAGCTAAAATACAAAAGTCCACATAGCATCTTCCATCTAAAGTGACCAATATTCTCTTGACCAGTGAAACTGACAAGTCTCCAACTGATTATACCATTTATGCTGGTGCAGGACAGCACCATGCATACCTGGAGAGCAATCAACAATGCTAAGGACTATATTATTCTTCTATAAATCAAACATTCTTGCTTATGTGTATCCAGGGATGTTTTTTGGTGTGCTTTTTCCTTTCAGAGTCATGTGACTATAATATCCTCTGTGGATGAAAATGAATTATAATTAATGATCAACTTGCATACATTTTGATATCATTACGATTTTATATTACTATCATATTTCATTTGAATGTTGTTATGCATTCATTTGCATATATTTTCTGTCATGTTTCTTTGGACTCACTACACTAATGCACAAATTAACACTATAAATCACTGATAACAAGCTCCAATTTGTGCACACTGCATACTATGCAAATTTTCTTTCTATCCTGGACAAACTCTGCATTTTATTTCTGAATCCTATCTGCCTTATTTTGGCTGTTACTTTAAATCCAGAAACAATGCCCTTATTCATAACTCGTAAGTAATAATCAGTGATACCTTGATGGTAGTGTATTCTTTAAAGGCAGGATTAATACTATACTATGTTTTCTCCCACTTAGTCAGTTCACATCATGTCTCCTGTCTGCCATTGCCACTCTGTTATGAAAATATGAATGAAAAAAAAATATCTACAATGATAATCAATAATGAATATGTCAATTGCAGTACAATCTGCATAAATAGTCTCATTAGCAATGTATTATGTATAACCTGCCCTTTTGTATGTTTCCAGTATGATGTTAATGTATCATATGGATATATTGCTAGCAAATGAAATATACTAACTAGTCCTTTTCAGTGCCAGTGACTTAAATAATTGGATTTGACATCATTTTTGCATGAACAGTAAGTTCTACTCTCAGAAAATGGCCTGATGTCAGATGCGTTGGGCATCGACTAAAGAAAGAAAATCCAGTGACACTGGGCCTTGTCATCTTCCATCATGTCATATGAGAAAAAAAAGTAGTCTTCCCTAATCAAGCAACATTCCACTGCTTAGAAGCATCTACGTATTGAAGATTCTCAAGCAATGATCCCTGAAGTTGCTTTACTACTGGATCTAATAACTCAAATAGCCTTATACAGAAATCATCATAATAAGCTTTATATCTCATTACACTGAGCAGTATAAATTCATTTCTGAAAATGAATGAATGAATCATCACATAAAAGAATGATGCATCATATGATAGGAAAATAGAAATATTTTCACAACCTTCATTCATTATTGTCTACTCTTCCTGCACTCCAGTCAAGACTCTTATTACATGATTTATTTACTCATTTTAACACAACTCTTTCAGTTTAAATACATAATGAATCTGAGGAGCATAACTGACTTTACTGCAGAGGTTTGTCATTTTATGGGCAACAGAAAGGGGCACTGTGCTTGGTCTTTGTGTTATCAGTTCCAGACTGAGGTAACTTTAGCCATATGTCTGTTCATCCACACTTCATTATTTCTCAATTTACCCCTCCTTTTTTGTTCTGTTATTCAACTATTAAAGGCTATATTTGACCAGTTAATGTCTGTTCAGGTAAGAATATAGTGTATATGTCTGGTTAATGGCAGTGTGTAGATAAGGGCAGAGTTAAAGGAGAGCTTATTTTCTATTTGCATTTTCTATGAGTTAGCTGTGTTTTCTAATTTCTAAAATTCATCATGCTTTCAACTAATATTTTCAAGATTCGGATAAAAACATCTGTAAACTACATTGAGGTCAACCTTTATATATGCATTGGCTGACTCACTGAAACTTCAAGAAAACATTATGCTATTAGAAATCTTAAATGACAGAAGTGAATTTAAGAGACTTTCTTTGCCTTCTTTCAAACCACATAGAACAAGGATGGTGATAGAGAAGCACTCTCTTCCACAGCAGTGTACTCCAACACAAGGTATTAGGGAGGAGTGTTCTGTTATAAAAACAAAGCCTTTTGGTGGTTATGGTTATTCACCTGGCATCTTTGAAATTTTCTGACAGTAGGGATATCATAAATGTAAATGCAAAATACTGATAATATTAAAGTGACTGCTGGAACTGAAAATTTTCAACCAAGGAGACAGCTGCTTGACTTGTTGGTAGCTCTGGTGGATACAAAAGATTCCATAGCACTTATTCAAAAGAATAGGAGTCCTTTACATGCAACAGTTTGCATATTCACATATTATCCATTCTTAAAAACAAGAAAGCCTTATAAACATTTTACAGAAGGAAACCATGTTTAAATATTCTAGTCTTCATACTTAAACACAAAATAATTATTTCAACCCTGACTTTATCATAACCAAAATCTGATTTTTCTTACATATTAAATAAAATCTCATTTGTTCTTACATTCCAAATTATCCAATTTATACTATCTGCATGATTTTGCCCATAAAAGCATGCAAAATCATATTTGTATTTACATTGTCCAGCTTAGTTATACCTCCCATAATATTTTTCTGCACATATGCTACCCCACAACTTCTTGATTCTTTCACACACAAAATGTTCAGCTGTTACCACCTTTCCATTCTATAGATATGTAACATTTCTGTCTGTGCCTTATCAACATAGTACTCATCACAGGTAGTTTATTTGTTGAAAATCCTCATAAAAAAACATTACACATTTCAAAAGTCTGTATATTGCTCTTCACCTCCCAATATCTACAGTACTCTCCATACTTTAGTCTTCCTTCAAACATACCAGACAGAATCCATTCCAAGTATTATCCTACAATTTCCCTTCTAGCATTTTTTGTTATCTTCAAACTATTTAAATGTCTTGTCCTTTATTCCATAAATTTATGATGTAGCTGTTTTTTGTACATCTTTTTCTTGAAATCTCATTTGCAAAACTTTCATGAAAATCTCCTAGTCTACATAATTTAAAGAAACAGGTCTCCGATTCTTAATCTCTCTTGTATTCCTTTTTCCACATACATTTAATTACTCTTTCACATTCAGGACAAATTCTTAATTATTTGTTTAATGATTTTACAAAAATCTTTTCTTGCCATATATCCATTATTTTGTATGTCTCATACCCAATACCATCAACAGCTGATCTCATTCACTTTTATCAGTATGCTATCTAGCTCTTCCAAGGTTACTTTATTTTTAACATCCTAATAATCTCTTCTGAAAATCTTTTTATATTGCAGTTTATATTTTTGCATTACCATACACAGCCATGAAATATTCCTCTACAATTCCTTTTTATTTTTCATTTTTTGTTCTTTTTATATTACAATAACACTATTCTTGACTGTTTTTCACAAATATGTAGATATGTCCTCTTTTCTCTGTTTTAAATAATTTATCTGTTTAAATAACAACTTTTCTGCCTTTCTTTGATTTTTTATATATTTCCTGTTCTTTGTAAAGGTTTTTTATATACTATTAATTTCCAAATCATGAGACATTTTCTGCTGCAAGTTAACATAATCTCTACTTTCTCTTTTCCTCTCTGCTAATTCTAACTGCAAGCCAACTTGTCTATTCTTTTCATTTTAAGCAATCTACCACTCTAATTATGATCCATGAAACTCAATCATAGTTATATGATCTTTCCATAACTGTTGTATTTCTACCAGTAAATTTCTCTATAAATCTATTAACTTCTTTAGTTATTTTTGTTTTCCAAGCTCTTTAACAAAGTTGATAAAAAAAGAAAAATCTGTTCTATTACTTCCCCATCAATCTCCCCCATATTTTCTGTTAAAATAAAATTAATTTTTAAATTGAACACTTTTACAAATCCAGGGTCTCCTACTTCACTATTTCTTTTAAACCTTTATATCCTATCTTTGCTTTCTCTTAACATCAAACTAAAATTAAATCTTCCATCATTATTTTCATATTTACTTTCACAAATTTATTTCTTGAAATAATTCCACTATGTCATTCATTCCTCTATATGTATAAACTGTCAACAGCCTAAATAGCTTGCTTTCCCACCTAATTTTAAATATTGTTATTCTACCTACTCACACTGCACTTGTGTTCACTACACCTCAATAAAAATTGCAATACCTGGGTAACATTTAAGCCCCAAATTCCATATAATGTTTTCCCTCCACAACATTTTCATTTGTTTTCTGTTTTCATGTAAGGCAAATTTTGTGTCATATAAAGCAATTATATCTAGATCAAGTTTGACACACAATTCCATTATGGAAATCTTTCTCACCCCATTTAAAATACTCTAAATACTCAAAGTATCCAAAAATTCTTTACATTTCTTATTAACCCTGGGGGAAAACTCTTAAACTTTATTTTCCTATTCCTAACCCTTTCCCCTTAGAATATTTCTCCCTTGGTTTCCTACCTCTCCTTAATTCTTTATCTGACTTGGACTGCTTGTTTTCCAATATTTCAAATGTATTCAGAGTTTGCTGTTATTTCTAGAACTCCTGTCTGCATATCACATTCATTTTCTTGATGAAGACCTTGCCATATGTGTTGATCTAAAATACTTCCCTATCATCTTGTACATTGTCTGACTTATTACATTCTCAGCTTACCCATTTACTCCCTTCCTTCAAACTCATCCTGTCTCTTCCAGCAATCAGACCAGACTTGCCCTTGTGTTTTTTTCCCATTTTCCATATACTTCTGATCATTTTTTGCCAAATGTAAGTTAACACATTTAGTGAATTGTGTAATCTGGATATATGTTGTGAATATGAGAGGATGAATTGACACCTTCTTTTTTTTTCTTGCTAAAACTATTGTTTCCACAGTCCTGTATTATTCAGTTTCTTATTTTCTTTAAATCAAAGGTGGCTCCTATTTTCACACATTATGATATGGAGCAGGAAGATGTTAAACTTATTAAAGTTAATGAATTTAGCACCATTTATATGAGAAATGTTGCCCATAAAAGTTGTTAAAACTACTGCAGCATATAATTACATACTTTGGCCAATAGTTTGGACATCTCTTCATTGCAGCACAAAGATATATATCTTGTCTTACAATATTATATGTCATTTTTCATACAATTATCATATATTATGGCATTCCACATTGAGTTGTAAAAAATGAATGGTATACAGAATTACCTAAATAGAATCTTTATACATATACTCCTCACACCTAAAGCACATATTGCTCATCATTTAATCTCTTCACTAGGTTTACTAATGATGAGCTGTCATAAAGACATTGGGCCTACCAAGGATATATCCCCCAAAACCAATAGCATGACTTGTTCTGTCCCTATTAGATCTTTTTACTGGTCTGTGGCACTGCACAAATCAATTGCTTTTCCCCATTTTTAAAACTGCAATCTATTATAAATGAGAATATAGAACATTGATGTGTTTTGGAGCATTCTAAAATCCATTTAAATTCAGACTTTTCACATTTTCCTGTCATGCCACAACAAGATAAAACTGGATACTGAATTCATATTCATATATTCATAGATATTCCAAGGCTGCTGAGCCTCAAACATTCTCAGCTTGAAAATTCATTCCCCCTCAAGGAGCACATCCTTTCCCCAAGATGGTCACACCGGTCGACAATCATGGTGCAAATCTGTGGATTCCTGTCCAATCATCTAGCTCTTGTTTAAAAGAAGATAGTGAACTGAAGTGTTTAACATGCAGGGGAAGTTTATTCCAGAGGTTTGGGCAGGTGATGGGGTATAAACATATGCTTTGAGCAAGTTTTGTATATCTGTTAGGCGAAAATTTAGTTCCCTATTTCTAGTATTATTGGCGATACTGGACTTATGCAGAAAAGGAAGTTCCAGGTAGAGTTCTATTGGCATGCTTAGTGAGACAGAGATCACGACTCAAAAGTCTATAAGACACTAAATAAAGGGGAAGTAAATAAAGGGATAGCACTTCCAGCCTCTCTTGGTAGCTATGGGACTTTAGGTCTCTGACGTTTTTGTTAGACCTTTGGGGACATTCTAATTGTTCGATATGTTTAATAAGATCCATCCCAAAGGTAACATTACAGTCAATAATTAGTCTGATTAATGTTGAGTAAATGGGAGTGATTACCTCTTTTGACTTTGACAATATTCCTTTGGAAATGAGCTTGGATAAATAAAATTATTTCCAGCGAACTGTTATTATATGATAGTCTTAAGAGGGGAAGCTATACATACAATGATTTAACCCCTATATACATTTTTGTATCGTAGAAATGTGTTGGCAAGACAGTATGGTGAGAGGAGGGGATGTCTACCTAAAATGATGATACTGCACTTTTTAGCATCTAGTTTAAATTCTTTTTTAGGATAATAAGAGTTTACTAGGGGTAGCTCTTTTTGGAAGATTTGGATGCCATATGGTGACTTAACATCCCACAGTTTGTAATCATCTACACATTTTGTGATATGAATATGATGCAAAAGGCTTTCACCATGAGTGTATGAGAGATTGACTTCTGCCTCAGTATAGAAAACTGAGTGAAATGGTTAATTTAGTTATTCTTTATTTTTCTATGAAACAGAACCATTTCAAAACTTGCTTATCATTTAGTGTATGCGACTAAAAGACACCTGTTTATTACATTCTTTCACATTGCCACAAGTCTGATAAAGTACTTGTTTGTTACATTCTTTAATATTTTTCTCAAGTGAAACTGCAGAGTCATAGGGGCTGGTAGGCTTGACTGGAACATTTTGGGATGGGTGGCCAACATCTCTGGTCTGTTCTGAAAAGGCTTTTCTGATCCTTAAAGGTTAAATTCTCAGGAAAACTGGTAAATGGTTAGGGTATAAAAACAGGGACTCTCTGTCCATTGGTTGTAGCCTCACCTGTGGAGTAGATGCACTGCCATGACTTTCCAAATAGAGTGTCCTACCTGATCGCAATGGGTCTTCTCAGTCAAAATGTGGGCTAGGATGAAGTCTCTTACTTTATCGGTGATGTACTGAATTTTTCTTTCCCTTTTAATTTTGTTTTATAGATTAATGTTAATGTTTGCCTGATTTAGAATTATAACATGTTTGATATTACTATTAATGCTTGCCTGATATAGAAGTGTAAGAGTGAATTGTCTAATAAGGTTTTGTTCATTGTACTGAAAATTATCTCTCTTGATCATTTATGTCCTACTAAGAAATTTTGTTTAGGCAAAACACATTTGTTAGCCACATAGATGTTTTGGATCTTTGCCTGGAGATCTGAGAAGTAAATACCAAAAATGGAGGGGTCACATCACCGAGTCCTGAGGGACACCATTGGGCACTATCATACTTTTTGATTAGATTGCTGCAACTTGCACTGTTTGGATTCATTTTTTCATGGATTTTGTTATCCTTCTTATCACATATAGGTCAATTTTTAAAGCATTTAGGTTTCATATGATGCCAGCACGGGAATTGGAAACAGAGATCTTATCCACTTTTGAAAAAAATTACCAAGTTAAACAAATGAGTTTTGCTCTTTCCAAATCAAACTATTATGAGTCAAGTCTAACAAGATTCTTGATAGCATAGTTAAAGAGGTCATTTACAACATGCTCGATAATTTTGTAGATGAGGCTTATAAGCCTTGTAAGGTTGATAGGAAATTACTCAGGTCATTTCTAAGACTGGTCTTTTTGTGGAGGTAGAGTACCCTATTTTGATCTCCTGCATCCTATCTGTGAGCCAGTTGGCAATCCAGCAGGGGATATAGGAGTTTATTCCAATTTTATTTAGATTTTTAACTATGCTGAGTAGAAATGTATGTCAAAAGCCTTGGCTAAGTTGAGATATATGGTGTGTACTGTTTTACCTTCATCCATTGTTTTGGTGACCATTTTAAAGAAGTCCTCCAGGTTAAGTAAGCATAACCTGCCCTTGACAAATTCATCTGAGACATGTCCCATGTTTGAAAGTTCCCATTGTCATCATTGATTAGTTCCATGGCTTTGCACACAAGTCTGGTCAGACTTATGGATCTGTAATTGCCTGGGACTATGAAAGATCCTCCCTTATGCATAGCAATTAACTGCAACTGTTCTCCATTCACTTGGTATAAAATCTATTTGGAGGCTGAGGTTGAACAGTGTTGTTCAGGTGGGGGGGTTAATCATGCTTTATGCTATTTAAGATGTATCTAGGGATATTTTTAGGACCCATTAAATCAATATTTTTAGCTTTGGATAGCACCTTTTGGACTTTGTTTTGTTTGGTAGCTGGAGGTGAATCTGTTTTAGGTACAGCTTTCAGAATAGATGGAGGAGAGAAAGTGGTAAAGATTGAGCTGAATTTATTGGCTAGTAGGTTAGCTATATCTTCAGCCTCAATGTAGGTAACATTGTTTGTAATCATCTCAATGCTTTGCTGTATTGTGCTTCTGAGATTATGAACAGAACTAAAAAGGCCTTGTGGCTTGTATTGCTATTTTAGACTCAAACTTAGCTTTGGTAAATTTTATTCTAGCTTACCATTAACAAGGCTCCTTATTCCATCATGGCTAACTATATGATCCCCTCTTTGCGCCACTCAGCTCATAACTCCTGCCTTACTAGTATGCTCTTCTTATGCATTGCACCAAATACCATTCTCCTAGGGGAGTTCAACAACCATTCCATTAACTGAGAGACATATAAATCCTGCAACATGTATGCCCAGAGATTTTTGGACTTCACCAATAGAAACTTTCCGGATCAGTTAGTCTGTACCAAAAACAGGGATGATAAAATCCCAAACTTAGTCATCCCCAATATGGGACAGTTCTGTTCCTTATCAATTGTATCTCACTCCCTGGTGAAATTAGACAAGAAATATATTACTTTTACCTTAAGGCTGAATTGTTAAAGAAAAAAAATAGTTGTGTGTTAAAATAAATGGAACTCTAGGGATGCAAAAAGTTCTTCCTAAATTTAACATGAAGTTCTGGAACCTGATCAAGTCAATCAAAGGCAGATATGAAGTAATAGCCACCCAAGCAAAGGACAACCACAAAGCCTTCTTTAACCTAGTTAGAAACCTTAGAAACAATGCCTAGTACTGCACAGTGCTAATAGTAAATTATATCACATACTGTGACCCAGAAGGCAGACAATCTACTAGTGGCTACATTTAGCTATAACTTTGCCCCTTTTCTATCTCATATATGTATCTAGACCCCCATCAAATCTGCCATGAACTAGTTCTCAGGACCATTATCAACGGCCAATAGCACTTCTTTTGTGTGATAGTATAACATACATAGCTGCTTATTAGCCAGCCTGAAACAGGATCAAGAAGACATCCTACAGAGGCTGTCTTGTACAAAGGTGGGGCATCAACAGACTTGGGAAATTATAGACCTATACATTTTTCCATAGCATCTTCTGTAGGGCTATGGAAATGATCATTATGGAATTAATAAAGACATAGGTAACCTAAAAACTCTTGATGCAAGTTAGAGCACATCCTGCCTACTTAACCTGGTTACTGGAATAATGGATGAGGACAAATCAGTGGACACCACGTATTTAGATTTAGCAAAAGTGTTTGATATCATCCCACACTTGGGAATCACGACAAACTATCCCAGCTAAATAGCACACAATATAATGCGTAGAGAATTCATGGTTCACTTGAAAATGAGAATCCAGTTATGTACAATACAGTGAACCAAAACAAGGCAGAAGTTTTTACACTAAGAAAAAGTTCTCTGAAAAAATCCAAGCTTTTAATTTGAATCGTAAGGGCTTTCAAAGTCATTCAAAACTGCTTCATCAGACGTTGTATAAAATAGAATAAAACAATTTCCTCTATGTAAATGAATTCAAATGCTAATGAACCAATCACAACACTTAAATATCTGGTAACATAGCAACTAATTAATCCTATTACTATCCTAAATGTTCCACATAAAAATGTAATATGCTGGTATAATAAACAAATAAATGTATAAAATCATTTTACTTATATGAACAATAAAAAATAATGCATATAATCAATATACATTCAAAGGGATTTCTGTAACACAGTTTCATAGTATCGAAAAACAGTATCATCTATAACAGCTTCCTTAAAGGTATACTAACTCATTAAAATATAATTTCACTAAACATTAAGTCCAACAAAATATCATATAATTCCATCTACCAAATTATAAAAAAAATAATAAAAAATACAGCAGTATGAAGTGGATTACCCACTAAAAAATCATATAAATTTCACATATTATTTGTGAAGACCTCTAGCCTTCCAAACAGGTTTAATAGGTATTTTATCATTCAAACCTCTCCTGATGTCAGCTCTCATCTTTATAATTCACCTCATTTATCCCAGCTAAATGTTAGCTCAGAGTGTGTGATATACCTTTATGAAGCTTTCCAGTGAGTTAGCAGTGCATATATGTACTGAGCACATGCAAGTAAGAATACCATTTTGCGTGAGCAGCCAGTGTATGAGCATGCAAGTATGTAGTCAGTCAGTTTGACAATTTGTTTAAGTTTAATGTTCCGGCCATCTATCCTGATGTATTTGTATACAATAAACTACTTAAATGAACACTCATGCCTCATCTTCTTAATGCGCATAAGAGCAGTGACATGGTGTCAAAATGAGATCCAGAGTTACAGCCATGAGGCAACCGGTTAAAGTTGGAGGAATATACAGGAGTGGGTCATCCCTACTGCTCAAATGACTCACAAAACAGCTCAGAAACAAATTCCAGATACTAAAACTTGCCTAAATGATTTATTTTGCTATAAGTATAAAACAAAACACTCTGAATGCTCAAAACAAATTTCTTATTAAAGAAAATGTCTGAAACTGTGACATATTGATAAAAATATTCAAAATAGATAAGAAAATGTTTGAAACAATATCCGAATTGCATAAAATGTACAAAAAAGGAAAAATGACTGTATTTTTTGTGTGCTACATTTTGATATTAACTAAAGCTAATCAAAATATCCAAAGCATGCAAAGTACGTGCAGTATTACACTGCAGTTATTTCGTAAACTAGAGTCATTTCAAAGAATATTTTACAAAGTACAGTTATTTAAAGGCATATTTCACAGAGTCCAGTATTTTGAAGAGTTTAGTGTGCACTTGAATATTATTGCAAGTACCTGATGTGTGTGAATGTTCATACATACATAATTACAAGGGCCGTTCTGCATTGTGTTTTACTATGATCTGTAGGCATGGTAGAAGGTTTTTGCAGACCCGCATTACTTGCGTTTGATAACAATATTCCAGAAAGCTGGAGGGTGTTTGAGCAGGGATATGATATTTTCATACAGGCTGCTTTTTCTGACAACGATGCATGTATAAATGCATTTATTCTGCTTAATTTAGCTGGTTCAGAGATCATAGAAAGAGACCATTCATTTGTGTATGCACCTACTGTGTTTGCAGGGGGGTACTGGTTGAAACAAGGGAAGACCCTGAGTGCTTAAAATGTAAATTTAGAGAAATGTTTAATCCCCAAACAGCCATTACAATGGAATGGCACTTATTTTACACAGGAGATCAAAAGCCTGGTGAAACTTTTACAGCATATATAACTGACTTGAGAAACAAGGCTAAAACGTGCAAATTTGGTCATTTGAGAGATGAGTTGATAAAAGACAGGCTTGTGTGTGGTATTAATAATGACACAGTGAGAAAGATTTTGCTTCAAGACAGTGATTTAATGTTAAACAATGCCACTGAGATTTGTCAGATATATGAGCTTACAGAAAAGAACACAAGTATGCTTACAAATGAGAATAGCTGTGGAAGGCACAGTGACAAAGCTCATGCTGATAGTATGCAGCACATGGTTAAAAGAAAGAGGCCCAAGCACATGGCAACTACTGCTGGTCCCGTAACAGTCCTTGGGAAACCCCAAGTTTTCCATCAAATTCCAGAGCATGCTCAGTGAAGCATAAGGGTGAGTCATGAATGTCAAAACATGTGCCCCCTCCCAGCTTTATAGTCAACTGTCATAATTGTGGTGGTAATTATGAACCCAAAAGAGAAAAGTGCTTAGCTTTTGGTAAGCAATGTCATTCTTGCAATAAGTGGAATAATTTCAAAAGGTTTTGTAAATCAAGTAAGGCACATTATTTTAATAAAAGAAGGCATTCCAAGAGGCGAGTTGATTAATTAGAAAGCTGTGACCCTGCACCTTACTTTTTATGTTAATGATATGTCTGTGCTTGGTGAAACAGTCAGTGCAGTAGATTTGTGGGCAAAGAATGAACGCTTTTGAACCATTTGGATTAATGAGAGTCCCATAGAGCTCAAAGTAGATACTTGCTCAAGGTGCAATGTTATGTCAGCAGAAACATTTGCTAGAGTAAAAGCTACAAAACAACTTGATTTGACAAAGTGTGCAAAGCTCTTTGCTTATATTGGTGAAGAGATTCAAAATGAAGGCTCAGTAGTGCTTTCATGTTACTCTGCTGGGAACAGCTATAACTTGCAATTTTTCATAGTCAAGAGACATGTGCAGTCTTTATTCGGCCTCTGAGACTGTTTGAAAATTAGACTGCTTTTACTTAGTAAAGAAGTCCACTATGTAAGCCTGAATGATAAAAGCTCAAATTTCACCCAAACTATTTTTTCTGGGTATGCTGATATTTTTCCAGAAAAAAATAGACAAACTACCAGTTGTATACTCCATGAAGTTAAACCCAGAGCTCAGCCCAGTTATCAGACCAGCACGGAAAGTTCCAGTAGCTATGCAGAATAGAGTCATATGACTAGACAGAGCTAGACATAATGGTGCAACTAGGAATAATTTTTCAAGTATAAGAACCTACTGAATGGGTATCCTCTATGGTAATACTCATAAGAAAAGTTCAGATGATATCAAAGTATGCATTGATCCAATATATCTGAACAAAGCATTAAAAAGACTAATCATCCAATGCCCACAGTTGAAGCGGTTGCTGCCCTCATGCCAAACATCATTGTATTTTCTGTCTAAGATACAAAGACTGCATTTTGGCAAATGTTGCTTGACCAAAAATCTTCATTATCAAACACATTTGGTATGCTATTTGGAAGTTACAAATTTCTGAGAATGCCATTTAGAAAAAATTCTGCCAGCGAAGTCTTTCAGTGTGTGATGAAGCAAACTTTTTGGGCTATCCCTGTGCTATTGTAGTAGATGATATTCTAGTAGGAGGAAATGGTGAAGATGAACATGACATAAACTCTAAGAAAGTTCTGGAAAGAGAACATGAAGCAAATCTTAAGCTGAATCCTCAGAAGTACAAGATCAGGCTACCAGAGGTTACTTATGTCGGTCACTAGTTTACCAGTTCAGGCTTATGACCAGCTCCTTCAAAGCAAACAGCAATTACAGAGATACCAACTCCAGACAATGTCCAAGCCCTACAATGTTTTCTTGGTATGGTCAACTATCTAGGCAAACTCATTCCAGATTTGAGCAAACTTTCAGCTCTACTAAGAGAGCTGACATGCAAAGATGTAATTTGGTCATGGTCAGAACAGCACCAAAGAGTGTTTGGTGTCCTGAAACAAAACGTTGCTAACCCTCCAACTCAGCTACTATAATGTTCACAAACCAGTTAGTCTTTCCTGTGATGCTTCTAAATTTGGTCTAGGTGTAGTCATTCTTCAATAGGGTAGACCAGTAGCCTATGCAACTAGAATTCTTACCCAGATTGAGATACAGTTTGCCCAGATTGAGAAAGAGTTTTTGGCAATTGTGCTTGCATGTTCAAAGTTCCATGATTATATGCATGGTCGACCTATCCAGATCAAAACCGACAATCTACATTTAATTACTGTTTTGATAAAGCCTATGCATACAGCTCCAGCTTGACTGCAATGCATGATTCTGAAATTGCAAAACTACAATTTCAGTCTTGTTTAAACAAAAGACAAACTTCCTTATCTTGCTGATACTTTATAATGATCATCCAGAAAAAAACATAGAACAGCATAATGATGAGCAACTTGATTTTGAGGTCATAGAAGTGAGAACAATTTCTTCCACATGTCTCAGAACTCATACAGCTTCAAATCCAGTTCTCCAGAAGCTAAACCTCTTTATCATTCGAGGATGGCCTTCAAAGCAATCTTGTTTACCAGTAGAAGTGCAACAATATTTTCCATACAGAGACAAGATTTTGTCAGACAATAGCATCATCATGAAAGGTCCTAAGGTAATTGTTCCAAAATACTTGCTACAAGAGTATACTAAGATCTTGTGTTATGGCCACCCAGGAACTGATTCTACCAAAAGAAAGGTGAGAGGACTAGTATTTTGGCCTTCTATGTCAAGAGATATTGAGAAAGTACTTTCATCTTGTTCAGTATGTAATTGTACAAAGCTGCATCAGCAGAAAGAACCATTTCAGTTAAGCCAGATTCCTGAACTTCCTTGATTGACAGTAGCCACAGATACCTTTGAATGGAATGGTCAACATTATTTGCTGTTAGTAGACTCAAATTGGTTTAAGATTGACCTACTTCCCAACATAACTTCCAATACTGTCATTACTAAGTTGAAGAGACATTTTTCTGTTCATGGTAGTCCGCACAGAATTATTTCTGACAATGGTGTACAGTTTTGCAGATGAGTGGGGCAGTCAAATGGCTTGGCTGAACACGCAGTTCAAAGTGCAAAAGAGAAATCAAAGGTGACAATATCAATGTTTTTCTCAACTTATTAAATCTCAGAAACATTCCTCGTAATAAACATCTTGACCAGAACCGCACTACCAATCAGCAGTAATTTGTTGGTTCCATGTGTTAAGAACAACAAAGCAGTAAAAGCCCAACTGTTAAAAAAAGCATTGGTCCCAGAAGTCTTACTATGATAAAACCAGCAAACTGCTCTGTTCTTTACAAAAAGGGGAGATAGTGAGGATGCAGACATGAAAAGATTTTGATTGCATCAGATTTGTGAAAAGCTTGTGTCAACAGCTGAGATGATACATTGTGGAATTACAAGGAATGGAATTCAGACATCTGAAGCATTTGTCACCAGTGTCTTAACCAGTGTTACAGCATCTTGCCTGTGACAAAGACTATTTTTCAGAGTGACTTGTCCAACGTTCCTGTTCCAGAGAACATTCTGTCAGCACTCCTCGTTCCTGAGAAAATCCCTGAGACTCCTCAAGCAGAACATTCCCCACTGACTGCCTCTGTTGCTAAACCCATCCTAACTATTATGTCACAAGATCAGGTCACTTCTCCGAACCTACTTCCAGATACATGGCAACCTGGACATGATTTTTGTTTTTCTTTATTAGTGTCTGTATACTTTGATGCCTATTAAAAAGTCATTGTTTATATCAGACAGCTCAGTAAAGAGGGATGATTTAGATCAGAGTGAGTGATATACTTTTAAGAAGCTTTCCAGTAAGTCAGCAGTGCACATAAGTACTGAGCATGTGCAAGCAAGAGTGCCATTTTTAGTGAGCAGCCAAAGTGTGAGCATGCAAGTATGTAGTCAGTCAGTTAGTTCATTTAAGTTTAATTTTCCTGCCATCCATCCTGATATATTTATATATAATAAACTACTTAAACAAACACCCATGCCTCAACATCTTCTTAATGCACAAAAGAACAGCGGCACCTATTTAACTCATTGGATAGCAAATTGGCTTACAAATACAACCCTATGCATTATGGTAGGCTGCTGCACCTCCTCCAAAACGATGTCACTAGTGATGCACACCAAGGTCCAGTGCTTGGGCCAATCCTTTCAGGCATTTACTTCTTGGAAGTCACAGCTACTGTTAACGGTTTATGATTGACAATGTTTACAGATGGTTGTGAACTTGGTACCATCATAAACTCCACAAAGGACATCATGATTGTCCAAGAGGCCCTTGCCCAAACCAATAGCTAACATTAAAACATAGACTAAAATTAAATACCAATAAATGTATAACATTATCCTTCGGCAAGCAAGTCCCTTCTGACTATCACATTAACAACACACTCCTGAAAACCGGTGCAGTGATTATGAACCTGGGAACATATGTAGACAACAAAATGTCCTTTGATCATTTTATATATATATGTGTATATATATATATATATATATATATATATATATATATATATATAGAGAGAGAGAGAGAGAGAGAGAGAGATGTGGTTCATTCCACATTTTATTATAAAGGGTATGGTGTCTATGTCTGGGGGGGGGTCTGATAACTTTCAGTACATCTTCTTCTTCTTCTTCCGGCTTTTCCCAGTTAGGGGTCACCACAGCGGAACTCCAGTCCGCTAATGATTAGCAGCAGATTTTTACATACCGAGTTGCCAGCCCTGACGTACAACCTTCAACGAAGGTACGCCCATTCACGCATGTCTCTACACAGAAGACACTTTAGCTGAGAATCGAACAGGGCAACGTCTTACTGTGAGGCGACAACACTACTGCAGAACCACCACCGCAGGATTGATAATTTTCATTACATACTTGTCTAAATATATGAGATACCTTGAATGGCAGCAGCAGTTTCTAACTAAGAAAATTAAGGCCCTAAATCATGAACACTATGCCAGAATATTGAAAGGCTACTGCACATTTGCAAGTCCAGTGGGAGCATAAACACCTGCTCAACAGATCTCATTCACTTTTGTAACATAAATCGAACATGTTGGAGGTGTATATATGTATATATATATATATATATATATATATATATATATATATATATATATATATATTTATCACAGAGATTAACTTTTTTTTATAATCATCTTCCTCTATATAAAGCAAAATACGTATTTTATGATGTTCAAATGTAATATGGATGAGTGCATAGTTGACTGTACTTCTCCCTGGGTTAGCACCCTTGTTCTTCCTGGATAGGGGTAAACATATGAATGCCCTACTCATCTCTGGGTTATTTATATTTAAAATATAAAGACTAAATACTTCATGGGAATGTATGGCTTGGCATCTTAAGATCCTTATGGACCAATAGCCTAGTAAGTACCAGTGACCCTATGATTTTTTTGAAGGGATGTTTATGACTAGTCCACAAATCACACACACTACCTGTAGAAATGTAATTTGAATATCTTTCTGCTGATTGGATCCATATGGCAAACAGATGCCAGCAGAATTAGGGCTAGATATTAGCTTAGAAGAATCTATGTTTCTGAATTGCAAGGACAATGCTGATACTGTATAATGTACAAAGTTACTTGGACAATATATGAGATGTTGGAGATTCTTGTGAAGCTCTCTATGATGGCAAGAAGTAATCATAAAAGAATGCCACTTGGCATAAGACCATTGTAATAAACTGTTAGCAAGTTTCTATGCCACTCCTGAGTTTTCCAAATGGTCGAGTATTTTCTAAATCACTCACTCTCTTGTCACACATTTTTCATGTCAGTTTGATTATCAAAGCTGGGATAATAGATGTGACTTAATCTGTTCTTGCAAGCATTGTCCATTTCATAAGTAGTATCCATTTATTCAACAACTTATTATCTTCACCTAGTCAGTACTAATACCCACTGTACCTTAAAAGCATTTAATGAAAATACTTGAGCTTCATCATTTAGATTGGATTGTATGTCAGGAGGAAGTCAGTGACTGCATAACATAATTTAAGTGTGATACTCACATACATTAGGAGGAAAGCATGCAAAGATGTATATTATATGACTCCTGACATCATATATCCCATTTGCATTCATCATACAGAAGCCTCTTTCATTGCTTTGTACCCTATTATTGTAGTATATGATTACAAAGATCTTATAAGGGCAGATGAAAGATATTTGGTAGACCTGTTTCATGACTGAAGTTAGACATATATTATTATAATTATGACATGACATTGGAAAGTATGACTGGAAGTACGATATGCCAGGTCTTGTTATTTATATATATATATATATATATATATATATATATATATATATATATATATATATATATATCCGGAGTTCCGCTGTGGCAACCCCTAACTGGGAAAAGCCGAAAGACATATATATCTTTATGTATATCTATAGCTCTAGCTCTGTAAATATATATATATATATATATATATATATATATATATATATATATATTTATGAGTCTACTTCACTTCACTTCACCAAAATCCCATTTTACTGACATTCATTTCACTGAGACCAAATCACCTAACGTTCACAACACTGACAACTCTTTTCACTGAATCGCATTTCACTGAATTGTAAGCTATAGACTTGATGTGGCAGTGTGTAGAGTACTGTGAGGCAAGTAAAAGGTATACATCCTGTTTCCCACTGTACTGCGACCTGGAATTAGTATATAAAGTTAGAGGGGGTGTGGGGGGCACAGCCCCCCATGTTGAGGGATGTGGGGGCATAGCCCCACACATAGTTTGGTTTAATATTGTCTGTTTTTTGTTAAGAAGATATATAAGTAGTTTTTAAGTTGTGGAAAGAGGTAGCCATGAATTTTGTGAGTTTATTTGTGTATGGTTTTCCATTTTGTCTTGTGAAATTTAGTATTTTAAGCTGTCGGTGAAATGAGATTCAGTGAAATGAGTTGTCATAGTTTTGAACTTTAGGTGATTTGGTATCTGTGAAATGAATGTCAGTGAAATAGGATTTTGGTGAAGTGAAGTAGACCTGTATATATATATATATATATATATATATATATATATATATATATATATGTATAGGGCTACTGAAAAAGGACTACTGACCCAAGTGTCAATGTTCATAACCACAAAAGGTCAACTTTGCAAACATCAACATGCTACTATGCCATTATGCATGTGTAGAGTAAAAATCTCAGCACATGCTAAACAAAGTTTTAAAAAACAGACTAAAATATATTTTCTGAAGGGGAACAGCCACAACTGTACCTCCTACAGCCCCTGCTATTTATATATACTAACTCTTAGATTACACAATCCCTGGGGAAGTGGAATATTCCCCTATCCGAAGACTGCTGATCTTGAGCACCTGTCGACCATCTGTGTAGTCAACTAAATTTTGTGGACTTAACAGATGTTGAACAAATGGGGATTTGTCCATATTCAATTCCCATCTCTATCTTTCTGTATATATATATGTGTGTGTGTGTGTGTGTGTGTGTGTGTGTGTGTGTGTGTGTGTGTGTGTGTGTGTGTGTGTGTATGTGTGTGTGTGTGTATGTGTGTGTGTGTGTCTGTGTGTGTGCATGTGTATTTATTGGTATACATATCTAGTGTTGTGGGAAGGCATTAGTAAAGAGTCTAAAGTAAACAAGTACATAGGTATGATTAGCTCCCTGCTGTTCAATGCAGAGCACATGTACACCTGAATGCAACAATGAACTGGCTTATAGAGTCATCTCTGTAACACTGTACCTAGAATATAATGCCCTACAATGTTGCATTATTCACAGTAACAATAAGACTTCCCTTTGACTTCCATATCTGGACCACTCTTTCTTACTGTACTTGACAGTTTCATCTTTTTAGATTCCTTGGTATATAGTCCACATGCCTAGTAAGCTGTGGCTGTCATGGTCATAATGTGCCACAGTAGAAGTGCTCCTTCCTAGTAGTGGCTGACCATTAGTACAGTTTACTCAGCAGCCAGAATGGACATGACTGAAACTATGCCCCAACCTCTCCATTTTATAGCAATGGCTCAATATTATAAATTAGTTCTAGGAGATGTTTATGAATTTTAGACAGATGTTACACCTTAGAAAACCTTTTCCTCATTTAACAGTATCCATTCACTATGATAACTCTTCTTATTTTTTATAACTGGGGCTATATTCTGACCCATCCACAGTTTCATAGGCATGCCCCAATATGTGAGTTGCTTATGGATTTTGAACAGACCATTTACAATATAAATGTTTTTCTTCCCATGTAAATATATTTTACATGTGCTGCACATCTTAACTGTTCTTTCCAATAAACTTGCTCATAATATTACTCTTTGAAGTAAATAGGATGAATATGCTACACATTTGTTTACTTTATGAATAATATGGTATGCCACAGTAAAGCTGTTTCAGTTTTAAATCAAATGTCTGAAGAAGACAATGCAGAATATTCCCAAAGTTAAAAACAGAGTATAGAAATAACAAGAAAACTGATCTTTTTTGGTTTACTTTTAAATGTTTTGTTAAACAGGGAAGACTGCAGATGAAATTAGCATAATAAGTATAAGAAATTTATTTTGTAAACAATTGAGATTTTATGATATCATCAAATCTTTCAAAACATATAATGGAGAAAATTAAAAACTCATTACTTGCTGAGGCAGTAATTTGAGACTATATGCTCAATTAAATAAGATATTACTTTTATTTGTTTAGTGAGTTATTTAGCTTCTGTTAACAAGCCATGCATAATTTGTTAAACATGTCGCTATTAAGAAAGAAACATTTTAGGTATATAAAATAAAACAAATGATTCACAATAAGGATATCAAAATGCAGTGTATTTCCTTCTTACTTGATCATTTTATCTCTGTTTACCTGTTCCACATTTCTGACATTCACAATCCCCCGGATTCACTATCCTTCCGTGCAGGACTAGCTTAGTCCTGCATGGAAGCGTTCGTTTAGGAGCAGGACTGCAGCACGCCATGCATAATAATGAAGGTACACTGCCTGAGCTCCTGAACAGACATGGAGTGTGTACGAGAGCATGGCGGGTGTCTAAGAGCAGAGCTCTCTGACTATACATGCCCCTGCAATCAAGAACAACAGTGTAGGAGGAATAATGAGCGAGACTGCTCATAGGTGTATGCATACCCCCAGCAACATCCCCCCAAGGGTACAAGAGCAACAGTTACAACATCTAAATATGAAGACTTTTTTTTATGAAACAGATTAAATTTAACCGTAGGTGCATGAGTTTCCCCATCACTTAGCTACGGTTAATGCAGCTTAAATGGCACAAGAGGATAAAATGCAAGATATATGCAGATGAAGCAATACAGCAATAGTGTAGTGTGCAGAACATTCGCCTTATGAGCAGTCCTTCCTGGTTTGAGTCCCACTCCAGTGGAATCCATTTTCCATATCAAATCACTGTATGATCAATTTATTTTGTTGCATAGCCTGCAACATAACATATATTTGTGAACTGGAGTACTGCATTAAATGCAGATGTGAGGTGTCATTGTCATAATGTTGCAAAGTCCACAGATAGTCACAAGTGCCCCATACAGTATATGTACATAGGAATCAGGGATACAAATTGAAGGTAAAATGTGCAATGAATGATAAATCTATACAGGTGCCAAATCCACCACCTGCTCAAGAACCATTAGACATCACTATTTAAATTAGTGCGGTAGTAAGTGTGTCTAAGCACTAGTAAGCAAGAGTAAGCATAGTTACGCAGTAGTAAGTGGGAGTAAACATATTTAAGCATCAGTAAGCAGGTTTAAGCCCATTTGTGTGGGGGTAAGCAATGTGCACATAGGTTAAGCAATACTGAAGCTAACTCACTGTATGCATACTTAACCGGAGGTTAGCATTGCTTACTTTTGTGGAAACCCACACAAACCCGCTTACAATTGCTTAAAACTGCCATAAGCACTCTGTATGCATCAGCTGCTGTTCTGGCTAGAAACAAAATAAAGAGCCTTTGCAGGTCTTGAACCAAGGACCCTACACACAACAATCCTAGCAGTTAACCACTAAGCCATGACAGCAGTACATAAGACTGAGGTATCACTAAACAGATCTTCACTGTATGAAATACAAGCTGAACATGTGAAAGGAATCTATATACAGTTTTATATTGTATAACCAACTACAGGACATAAATATGTGAACTGGAGTACTACATTAAGCCCAGATGTGAGGTGGCAATGTAATAAAGTGTTGAAATCACCTAATAAACACAAGGACACCATACAGCATACGTACACATGACTCATGGATACCAAACACATATATAACATGCGATGAATAATAAATCAGTGCCATAATGTAAATATAATGCAATTTAAATATTAAGCAACGCTAAGCATTGCACAGCCCAGCTAAGTAGGTGCAAGCAATGTGTAGGCCAGCTAACTCAATCTGCACATTGGTATACTCCTTTAAGCGATGGCAACCTTAAGTTAGCAGGTTTGCCCATAGCTTAGCCTTTTCAAAACCATCCAATCACAGCAAAGGTTGGGAAACTGGCTCTATTTAAACCCAACAGGTGGGAATACATCTCGTAACTGGTTGTAGCTTCCCCTTGTAGGCACTATGTCTAGAATGGGAGAGGGTGTGCACTTTCGGGCACAGTGCTGGGATATCCAGGAGTCCAGAGGCATGGCAGGACTCCTTGTGAAAGACCATGACAGGAGACTGCTGCAGGGCCAGTACCAGGGTTCCCAATAGAAAGTGGAAGCCTGGGACCATCTTGCTTGTGACCTCACCAATGCCACAGGCATACCCCAAACTGGGGAGCAGGTCAGGCATCACTATGCCGACCTGAAGCAATGAAAGGGGGATCTCTTGGATCAGTGGATTCAAGAGGATAGGAGGACAGGGGAAGTCCCAGCCATGTGTATGTATCAGTCCAATATCTGTTTAATAATTGCCAGCTCATGTACATTATGGATAGATATGGCTAAATATTCCTCTTATGTCTTTCACAGTGGCAAGTGAGTGGGCTATGAACCAGGAGGCTCATGGATGTAGATTGGAGCAGTTGTGACATGAGGCAAGTTAGTAATATTCTTGCATGTACTGTCATAGGAAATAAATATAAAACTAGTAGTAAGTTAATTGCCTCTATAAAACCTGTATTATTTAAGGCATGTACTGCATACACCAGAGAATATGCCAGGAAGAGTCTCATATAGGTTGTATGTAAATAAAAGCATAATAGCCTGACAATAAAGTTCTAACTGCTGGATTGCATGTGTTTACTCTGGTATCATATGGTAATGTAGATTTGCAATCACTTAATAGTACTGTTGTATTAAGCACTGTTACCCACACTGTGCTACATAAATAAAATGTGTAGGAATGTCTGTATATGACTGTTGTAATCCAAAGAGGTCATATAGTACAACTGAGAGAGACTTAGACAGAAAACAGTGAAAAGACAGACAACAAAACACAAATAGCACACTCAACTGAAATGTGAGCAGCTGTATCTTTATCACACACAACCATGGTTCGAATCCTGGGAGTGGTAGTAGGCTGTATACAGAATCATACCCCACAACTGTACAGCCATGTCCAGAATGCACAGTAAATTGGCCCATATCTGCTGCCTGTCACCCTGTCCCCCTGGGAAATCAGTGGGATGATCCCAGACATTTAGGCAGCAAACAAGAAATTCAACTGATTGTCAGATATCTATAAGAACAAACCTGTCAATCTAGCAACTCCCCAAAATGTTATGAGAGTAATAAGCCAAGTATGTCCCATCTACACCACCATCTTGTCAAGCTGTGACCAGAGTGAGTACAGTAACAGAGTGAGATGTATGTGCATAATACTAATGTGGAATCTGGTAATTTATGTGGCAACATTCAGGTAGTGTAAACAAACATTGCTCCCACAAGTCTGTCAGATATGAACATTGTGCCTAAAAATAAAATATTTATATCCTATACTGGTACTGTTTACTCTGGTATTGTATGTCATTGTTAGCGTTGCAGTTGCTCAGAATTATAAGGTATTACTCATCACTGTCACCCACACTGTGCTACATAATAAAACTTCTAGGAAATCCTGTATGAGTGTTGTAATTACAAGGCCAGAATGTAAAACCACAGGAGAATTATAGACAGAAAT
>NC_056737.1:655292120-655297120 GCF_019279795.1 Protopterus annectens | reverse complement strand
ATGCAGGTGAAATAATATGTAACAGGCCAGCAATGATAGTGTCCACACAGGGAACATGGCTACAAACACATAGCACAAAGTGTCCCACCTGTAGGTAAGCTGTAGCCATACCTATTGAGTTGTATGAACAGTTTATTTTTGCTGATATGATGGGGGGGGTGACAGAGATGTGTATTAAGAACTATGGTAACTTTGCTGAAAGAGTTGCTCAGACCTGTTTACATCTTTATGTCTTTCAGGTAAGATGTCCCATGGCTGTCTTCTCGCATATTCAGTGGCAGAAAATTAGGTTGTGTTGAACCACCTAATGCAGCACTATCCTGTTCTGTTTGGCAGAGCCGCCCATAAGCAGCAAGAGCTGACCGCTCTGTGGAACGATCTAATCCATGGGGTTAATGATGTCAGCCTGCATAACTGCAGTTATAAGCAGGTCTGGCATCATTGTTCTGACCAGCTTTGCAATGCCCGTCGGTGTGCTGTTGCAGTCTGGGGGGGGGGTCAACTCGCAATTGGTGGGTCATGCCATCCATCCCCCCTGACACGTGCTGAGGAGCTCCTCATCAGCCTCATGAAACCTGCTTGTCCGCATACCCAACAAATGGCAGAGACCATTGTGGAGGTTGGTGCTACCACCACACCAGCTGAGGAGTGTGCAGGTAAGGCCACAGGGCACATCAGTAGACCACTGTTGTGTATGCATCTGCATATGTACAGGTAGATCATGCATATGTGACATGTTTTATATATATATATATATATATATATATATATATATATATATATATATATATATAGTTTGTTGCTGCACAGTAGTAATAAACAGATGTGCATAAGTGGTAGTAGTGTGGACTTGTACTGTTGATGTATTGTAATGCTGCACCCACCCTGCAACAATGCCACAGCTGTGACCACTGACATTGCATCTCTCACACTCTTATGTAGGTCCCTCTGATATACCACTAAGGCAGCAGCCTGTAGTCGGTGAGTATGGTTTATGTTGATGCTTGCCAATACACCGGGCATGTAATGACTTTGGTATATTCCATGCACACATCTAACACACCTCCCCATAATGCATGCCATACATGTTCATGTATTGTTGCTGTTAAATGCACTGCATCACAGTGCTGACAATGATGGGGTATTGGAAGGGTATGTCAGACACCTGCAAGATAACTAACGTGCTGTCATTGCAAAATGTGTCAACTGGGATGAAAATAATGGTGGGACACATGGCCTTCAATAGGGACATGTGTGAAACATCACCCTTGCACACTGCAACAGCAGTGTATATACCAGTATTACAATGGCAACTGTTACAGATCTACACTATGGCATAACATATTACTGTGGTCCACATTATTAGCTGGGACTAGGCTGCAACATGTGGTGTTTAGTGTATGGGACACTGCAAATGGACACACATGTGTAGGCCATACTTGTCAAGCATTTGAAAAAAGGCTGAAGGTGGGGAGGCAGTGCCAGCATGACACACCAGTGCACTGCAGCAGGGATCCTAAGGATGCTAAGAATGCCTGTATCTGCACACAGTCAGGTTCATTAATGTGGCAGATGTAACCCTACCCCCACAGCAATAGTGACAGCATTGTGTGAACACCAAGGGATGTGGACAGGAGTAGACCTTGCAATCATGTAGAGTTGGGGGATGTGTGTAGGGCAGACTGACCATACACTGGCAAATGCAGATGGCCCATGCTAGTATACCCCTGCCAGTAATAGTGACCATTGTAGTAAACATAACAGTAGGTGCAACAAACCGTCATGATAAGGATGCACACATATGCACCCATGGAGTGTATGATTGATGCATGTAAGATGTGTGTGTGCATATGTATGTTTTTGTGTGAGTATCCATGTAAGCACATGTGTGATTGTGGAGTTGTTCATAAGGCAGTACTTCCCTTTGGGATCATGCCGCACATGGACATGAACTGACACATGAGACACCAGGCATACTTGTCTGATATGCAATCACAAGACAGCTGATAGTATAATAAGGTCTGTAGCATGGAACATGCATTGGGAGGGAAAGTAGACACCAGGTATTCCCTTAATATTGCAGTCAGCAGAGAGGTAAATGACAACCCACGTAAGCAGCACTAAAGATGCACTGGGGAATTACTAGACAACACCAGGGAGTGTATCCATATATTACAGTTGTCACATGTTAGGTTGATTGAGCAGTAGATCTGGCATGTATTGAGCAATACTTACACATGACACTCCAGTACGTGATGTTATGGAGTGAACATAGTAGCCCCTAACATATAGGAGCCATGCTCATGATGTCCAGACATACACAGGGAGAACACTGAATCACAGCAGTGAGGCCATATAAAACCTACTCCACTCAGGTCAAGGAGGTAAAGGAGTAATAGGTGTTTTGTTGTGATCACTCATCTAGGCATTTAAAGGAGTGATATGTTAATGATTGGCATTAATGACTGTATGTTACCAAGTATGATGCAGGATGGGGAACTTATGTGAATAAACGTGGGACTATCTGTAAAATCAGGGACAGGTGTGTGTGTGTGTGTGTGTGTGTGTGTGTGTGTGTGTGTGTGTGTGTGTGTGTGTGTGTGAGTGAGTGTATGTGTGCACTGTTGTGCACTGTACAGGTCTTAAAGTGTGTTTCTTGTTTTCCCCCACAGGTGGTGAGTTGGGTCAGGGTCCCTCCTGCATGCGAACTGATGTTGGTGTCCATACAGGCACCGAAGATGATGATAGTACTGTTGAGACACAGGTGAGGTTCTCAGGGGCTGAAACTGCACCATCAATTGACATCCCCATCTTAGCCACCCCAACCCCGCACACAGTTTCAGTGCCTATACATACCCCATCACCAGTGGCCATGGCAGAGGGACAGTTGGTGGTTGGTGGCAGTGCAAAGGAGAGTGTGGTATCCATGCCTACTGTTTCTGGTCACAACAGGCATAGCCGGATGTCTGGCAGGGCACCACATAGGCAGATGTACCAGGGTGCTCATGGTAGGGCTGCTGGTCATCATGTCCCTGGCAGAAGCGCCACAACTGCTACCACCAGGCACATGTTTCAGACTGCCATGGGGGTGCAGGCACATATGGAACTGTACTCCAGACAGGACCTGAGGCTGCAGAGGGCAACTATCTGCAAGTGGCAATTTCCATGAACTGTCTGGTGCCCTCCGTGCTCATACCGAGGTCATGGATAGACAGTTTATTGAGATGGTGGGCCTCATTGACCATGGTTTGTCCATGCTTGAACATGTGGTGGGAGTGTGGCGACAGCCGCATGGATGTAGGCCAGCAACACCAACAGCTGGCGGTCAACATGAGTGTGCTAGAACACCATGGTGCTCCTGTAGTGGCAGTAGCAGCCCCAGCACTGCAGGGGGGGAGCTGTCCACACCACACCACAGCAGACCACGTGCACGTGGCCATGGCCAATCCCAGGAGGGACCTGGTTCCAGCAGATATCTGTCATCATCAGAGGAGAGTAGCACATCGAGGCCTGCACCTGGAAGTGCCCATGGAACCCCTGGCAGGCACAGTCCTCATGTCCATGGCCGAAGGAGGTGAACTGCATGCCCTGCCAGGTATGGTCTGCAGCTGTCCAAAAAACACCTGTATAGGGCGGCCACATGGCAGAACTGTGTGCATGCATAACCACACACTATATGAACAAAGCTAGGTCAACCCTGGTACCTACACACATCACATCACCGTGCCCAGTTCAATTAATTGCACCCCTCACCCACACACATGGTGTCAAATATATTGCCCACCCTCAGTCTCTGGCAAACCAACAACACAACCTGTGCATATGATGATACCTGTGTCACATCCCTGTCATCCATAACATCGATGCAGGGACAGGCTAATATGGTTCTGATGCACATGGTGACTGTACTACAGTGTTCCAATGTACTGCAATGTAACATGTTGTCAGGAGTAATGTTTAATGCATACATGTCAGGTAGTGTAGCTGTCAGGCAATTATGCATTATAGCTTTTAGTAACACTGGGTGATTGTGGTCTCCATAATGTTATCCATTTGTGTTGTAGGTGTACATGTGTTAGCAGGAGGATGGTCTGCAGTCATATTCTACAAGGGGTATGGCACTGTGGTGACACCACAGCTCTGACATATCCAGGGTAGTGTTGAACCCATGTCACAGGCTTGTATAACAGTTATTGCCTTTGCCACAAGGACAGGTGACCAGCTGGGATATGTATAATCAGCAATTTGATGTAGACCCATCCATATACACTCACACTCTTACTTGGCAACACTGGGACTAGACCTTACCCTAGATATGTAGTGCTACTGAACTGTGTGGCTTTCATTCCACACACCACACAGCATTTAGGGTGAGGTGTGTACCAGGTTACATGTTACATGCAGAACATCCCCAGACATGTACAATATGGTAATGGGGGATGTAATGGTTGTATATGGGCAATACATAGTGTGACATACCATCATATAAACATTAACAGGCACACAACAGGCAGACACAAATCTGAGAGACCTGGGCCTATCGGTGGCAACTAACTTGTCCGTGTGTCAAATGTGTTACAGTTAGGCTGCACACAGCACATCCATAAATGGGCTGGATTGTGGTATTAGTAACCTGTATGGTTGATGGTGACAGTGGTCACCATAAAGTGGTACATGGGACATATACCGGGTGTACCATGTTATAATGACAGTGTGCACAGCACCCACATCCCACAGTGGATATTGTACTCACTAGAACCCATGATGACACTTTGACATACCCACCATCACACATTGCCCATGACTGTGATACAACCCATTGTATATCCCAACAGTGGTACTACAGGGATATGCATCTAATGCACATGCCACAGCCGTAGTAGGGTGTTGTATTGTCATGCCTCACCTGTGGGCACCAACAACACTATCCGTACTACTATGTGGCAATGCATATTGTAACAGGAGTATGTGGCCTCGGAATGCTGTACCCTACAGATATA